>NW_024871018.1:1595000-1810000 GCF_019054845.1 Dipodomys spectabilis | reverse complement strand
TAAACATCCATAATAATGTTACAGATGTATCCTGCTACTTTGCCAAAGTTTCAAATCAGCTCGAAAAACTTGGTTCCTTTTTGGATCTATATAAATAGGTATGCAATTTTGACAGTACTAGAAATATTTTGACCATCATTTGTTAAATTATTATTTTCCAGAAACTCCTTCTCTCTTTTCATGAGATTTTTAATTTCATTTATGTCATGTGTTGATGTTTTCCCTTAGATAAGCCACATTCAGTCTTCTACAAAGTGTAATTTGGATTAGTTTAAAATTATGGACACTCATGTACACTGCTCAGATTCTATTATTTGCATATTTTTTCTTGTTATACCAGTAGGCATTAGTTCTCAGTATGGATGCTATTGGACATATTCATTACATTTCCGAATTTTTTACGAACGTTATGATTCTGTTATTTTATTCTTTTAAATATGTGCAGATCTCACTACGCATACAGTCACATTCATTTTAAACAATTTGATCCATTCAAGTGATTTGCAATATTAGGTTCATCTAGAAGAATTTAATTACAAATTAACACAACTGTATTATGAAACACAGTTATCTTTATGGCTCTACTCCAAGTTAATATGTATTTGAGGTCTTTGTGCTTAAAAAATGGGCAAAAACATGTTTTTGTTCCTGGGTGGTTCTACGTTGTTGGTTGTTTTTCCAGTTGTAGTGACTTCAACATATGTGCGCATTTTATTTCAATTGTTTTCTGTCAATGATTTGTTTCATATAACAGAAATTGCAAAAACAATCAGTGATTTAGAACTTTTCCAAATAGAATTTTAAGAGAGACACTTGAAATTTTGTGACATCTGGGAATGGGCAGGTCTTCATAGTGGAGGGGATAGCAGAATAACAGACATTGTTTGTCGTGATTTTAATTCTTCCTCCTCTAGCATCACTATTTCCAATGGTATTACTTCAAAGTCTTTAGTGGAAAAAAAAGTATTTTTGTCTGTATAAACTCAGAATTTTTGGTTTAATTGGGACACATTACACATTCATATTTCATTTTAACTCGAAAATCTTCTTTGCTTCATTTAAAATCACAGATGTGAATTTATAATGCTAAAGTAGCAACTACTAATTTATACGAAATGGTATACATTATTTTCACTTCACATTATATGTAATATAGAGTGTAATAATAATAATGAGTAATAGAGTATGTAACAATTGACTTTGGGGAAAGTAAATTACAGTGGATTTTTGTGAGTTACTGAGTAATAATAAAACTTATATTTGATTCTATTAAAAATCCCAAGTTACATCTAAAAATAACTTATAGTTGTAAACTAATGCTGAAAATATAATATTGTTTATTAGAAAAAGCCAGAAGTTTCCATAAGTTTTCTTTTTAAAAATTGTCTTGAATCTGGGCTTTGGTGGCTCATGCCTGTAATCCTAGCTACCCAAAACTCTGAGATCTGAGGATAGTGGTTCAAAGCCAGACTGGACGGAAAAATCTGTGAGACTTTTATCTCCAATATATCTCTTGAAAACTAGAAACCGCACTGTGGCTCAAGTGGTACAGTGCTATCTCTGAGCTGAAGAGCTGGGGGACAGTGCCTAGGCCCAGCATTCAAGCCCCACGACAGACAAAATAATTGGCATGGATTTTTACTTTATTATTTCATGATTTTTTAATGTGAATAAACAGAGGGTTTAAAATTACATGAAGAAAGTAATGAGCACATTTCTTATCAAGCATTATTGCCTCCTCCCATGTTTCCTCTTTCCATCCCATCCCATCTCCCTTTATGCCCCCCGCAAATCGCCCCCCCCCCCCCGCCAAAGTTGTAAATTTCGATTTCCGACATATAGTATTGTACTTGTCATTGTTGCAATGGGTCCACCTGTATCCCAATTTGTTTTTCTATTCCCCTCCCAAATTATGCCAACATCAAATACAGTGAAAATAGAGGTTAAACCTTGGGGGAGGGGCAGACAAAGCAACAAAGAAATCATCTTGTAAATATGCTAGAAACAATAGCAAGAAAGAAAAACCATTTGAGTCCTTATGTTGGTGTTCATTTCACCTATCATCAACTTGTCAGACAGATTGTGTTTATCTCCGACATATACTAGTTATTGCAAATAAAGGAAACCATGGAACCTATGTTACTTTGGGCATGGATTACTTCACTTAATACAATTTTTTCCATGGTTTTCCATTTCCTAACAAACGGTGCAATGCCATTTTTTCTGATGAAGGCATAGAATTCCTTTGTGTATATATACCATATTTTCTTGATCCATTAATCTACTGAGGGGCATCTGGGTTGGTTCCATATCTGAGCTATGGTAAATAATGCTGCAATAAACTTAGTTATGCTGGTAGATTTAGTATGGTTCTTTTTGTGATCATTTGGATAAAAGCTCAAAAGTGGGATTGCTGTGTCATAGGGGAACTCTATGTGGAGTCTTTTGAGGAAGCTCCACACTACTTTCCAACGTGGTTATACAAGATTACAGTCCCACCAACATCCCGTCCAGTTTCTGTTATATTACTGTTCGAAATTATAGCCATTCTAACTGGGGTAAGATGGTATTTCAGTGTAGTTTAGATTTGCATTTCTTTTATTGCTAGGGAGGTTGAGCATTTCTTCATTTGTCTATTGGCCATCCTTCTTTGCTCTTCAGAGAGGTTTCTTTTCAGTCTTTTGCCCACTTATTTATTGGGCAGTTGTTTCTTTGAGGTTTTGTTGTTGAGGGATTTAATTTTTTGAGTTCCAGGTATATTTTAGATATGAGACCCATGTCTGTTGTATGGCTAGTGAAGATCTTCTTCCAATCCATGGGCTTTCTATTGATCTTGCTAGTTTTGTCCTTTGCCATGCAGAAGCTCTGCAATTTTATGCAATTACATTTGTCCAACCTTTCTTTGATTTGTTGTGTTCCTGGTATCTATTAAGAAAATTTTGGCCTGTGCCAAGGAGACATATGTTATCTCCTAGTTTGTCCTGCAATGTTTTCTGGGTGTCTTTGACTCCGAGGTCTTTCATCTATTTGGAGTTGATTTTTGTGCAGTGTGATATATATGGGTTTAGCTTTAGTTTTCTACAAGTGATTAACCAATTTTGTCAGCCCCATATACTGAAGAGGCTGTCTTTCTTCCATTCTATTTATTTTAGCTACCTTATGGAAGATTAGGTGGCTACAAGTCTGTTATTTCATTGCTGGCTTTTCAATTCTATTCCATTAGACCTGAGATCAGTTCTTGTTCCAATACCTAGCTGTTTTGATTACTATGGCTTTGTAGTAGAGTTTGAAATTTGGAATTGATATTCCTGCAGCACTGTTCTTTCTGTTAAGGATCATTTTTGCTATCCGGGGTCTTTTATTTTTCCATATGAATTTTTAGATTGACTCTTCTATTTTCTTGAGGAATGAGTTTGTAATATTGATAAGTATTGCATTGAATTTTTAGATAGCCTAGGGAATTATTGTCATTTTCACGATGATTCTTCCAATCCACGAGCATGGGAAGTTTTTCCACTTTGTAAGTTCCATTTTGATTTCCTTTTTCAGGCTTTTAAAGTTTTCATCATAAATATCCTTCACTTCTTTGATTAATTCCTAGGTATTTTATTTTTGGTGGGGCTATAATGAAAATGGTGTTGATTTCCTGATTTCAGCCATGCTTTTCTCATTGTTGGCATACAGAAAAGCCATTGATTTTTGAGAGTTAATTTTTCCCCTGCTACTTTGCCAACGTTTTGAATCAGCATGAATAATTTGAGAGTTGAATGGGTGGATTATTTAAATACAACATCATGTCATCTGCAAATAGGGAGAGTTTTATATCATCTTTCCCTATTTGGATCCCTTTTATGTTTGCATCCTGTCTTATTGCTGTAGCTATGCATTCTAATACTAAATTGAAGAGAAGTGGAGAGATTGGACATCCTTGTCTTGTTCCTGAGTTAAGAGGAAATGGCATTATTTTTCCACCATTAAGTATAATGATGTCTGTAGGTTTGTCATATACAGGCTTTATTGTATTGAGGGATGTTCCCTGGATTCATAGGTTTTCCAGAGTCTTCATCATAAAGGGGTGTTGGATCTTGTCAAAGGCTTTTTCTGCATCTATTGAGATAACCATGTTCTTATTCTTGCCCTTGTTGATGTGACGAATTATATTAATTGATTTGCAAATATTGAACCAGATTTGCATCCCGGAAATAAATCCTGTATGATTTTTTGGAGGAATTGTCAAAGGAGATTGGCCAAAATTTTGTTGAGAAGTTTTTCATCAATGTTCATCAAAGAAATGGTTCTATAATTCTTTCTTTGATGAGTCCCCGCTTGCTTTTGGGAGGAGGGTTATGATGGCTTCATAGAATGAATTTGGTAGTAAACTTTCCCTTTCAATTTCATTGCAGAGTTGGAGGAGTATTGGTGTGAGTTCAGCTTTGAGGGCCTTGTAAATTTCTGCTGTAAATCCATCTGGTCCTGGGCTTTTCTTAGATGGGAGGTCTCTTCTTGCTGTTTCTATTGCCATGCTTGATACGGGCATGTTAAGTTGATTTAACTCATCTTGGTTGAGTTTAGGCATGGAAACTCAAGGCATGGAAACGGCTAGGAAAAGGTCCATTTCTGCCAGGTTCTTAAACTTATTAGCATAAATGTTTGAGAAGTATTCATTTATCATGTTCTGAATCTTGGTTGCTTCTCATTCCAATTCTCATCTCTGAGTTTGTTTATTTGATATGTCCTCTTCTTTTTGAAACGATTTGCTAAGAGAATGACAATTTTGTTATTTTTTTCGAAGAACCAACTTTTGTTTTGTTGATTTTTTATGGTGTTTTTGGGTTCTAATTCATTTAATTCTGATGTAATTTTAATTATTTCTTTCCATCTACTTGATTGGAGTTTATCTTGCTGCTCTTTTTCAAGGAGGTTCAGATGTCTTATTAAATTCTTGGTTTCAGATCTCTCTAATTTGTTGTTGTAGGACCTCAGAGCTATAAACTTGCCTCTGAGTACTGCCTTTGCTGTGTCCCAGAAAAGCTAGTAATTTGTGTGTTCATTATTTTTGAATATCACGAACATTTGCATTTCCTTTCTAATCTCTTCCATGACCCACTGGTGATTCAACAGTTGTTCTGCCTCCATGTTGTACAGGACTTTCTTTGTTGGCTTTTGATGTTGAGTTCTAATTTTATTCCCTTGGATGCTTTCTTGGCTCTTTTGTGTTCTTGATGGTTTTCTATGTGTAGGATAACTTTAATGTCTTTTGTAGGGCTTGATTGGTGGAGATATACTTTTTTAATTTTTCTTTGCTGTGGACAGTTTTTATTTGACCTTCGGTTATGAAGGAGAGTTTAGTTGGGTTCGGTATTCTTGAGTGATAATTGATTGTCTTTACTGCATGGCATTTCCCATTCCAGGCTCTTCTTGCTTTAATCTTTTCTGCTGAGAAATCTGGGGTGATTCTAATTGGTTTGTGTTTATAGGTGATAGTTCTTTTCTCCTTGAGAAATTTAAGGATCCTTTCCTTGGTCTGAATTGATCCTGTGCAGATTATAATGTGACTGGTGGGATATCCTGCTCTGGTCTGGTGGATGTGGGGTTCTATAAGCTTCTTATATCTGAATAGGCCTATCTTTTTGCATGTTTGGGAAGTTATCTGCTAGGATTCTGTTAAATAAATTTCCTAGACCATTAACTTCTTTCTCTAGGTGCTCCTCTACACCCATTATCCTCAGATTATGATTTTTGATGGTGTCTTCCAAGTGTTGAATAGATCTATCATATTTCTTGGATTTGTCTTGGATATTTGTATGTTCTTCTCTATAATATCTAGGCTGTCTGCAATCCCCAAGATTCAATTTTCTGCATGGCTTAACCTACTGTCAAGATTTTCTACTTTGTTTTTTATTTCTTTTCCTTCTAATTGGTCGGCTTGGATGGCTTCAAATTCTTTGGTGGAGCTTTGTTTTAGGTTTTGTATGACCTTTACTTCCTTAATTTGATGTACAGTGTTTATTCTCAACTGTTATGGTTTCCCTGGACACCCATTCTTTCTGTCTGGCTCCATTCAGCATTCCATTTGTGGTCTACCTGAATTGTTTCAGCTATCTATTTATGGATTCCATGAATGCCTCTATTGATCTTTTTTTATTCTCATCCCACTCTCTCAATCCCTGTATTACTCTTTGATTAGCTTCGTCACGTTCATGCAATTCCTGTAAATCTCTAGACTGTGCTCAGCCTGCTCACACATTTCCTGTATTTCTCTTTTACTCTTCTCAACATGCTTATGCAATTCCTGCATTAATCTTTAAGTAGCTTCCTAAATTAAATCCCCCAACAAAAAATCCTCAAATAAACAACTGCCCAATAAATAAGTGGGATAATGACTTAAAGCGAAACTTCTCTGAGGAAGAAAGAAGGATGGCCAATAGACACATGAAGAAATGCTCAACCTCCCTAGCCATAAAAGAAATGCAAATCAAAACAACATTGAGATACCACCTCACCCTAGTTAGAATGGCAAAAATCAAGAACTCTAATAACAAGAAATGCTGGAGGGGATGTGGACAGAAGGGAACCTTAGTTCATTGTTGGTGGGAGTGTAAACTTGTTCAAGCACTTTGGAAATCAGTATGGAGGTTACTCAAAAGACTCCACATAGAGCTCCCTTATGACCCAGCAATTCCACTTTTGAGCATTTACCCAAATGTTTACAAACAAGACAACACTAAAGCTACCAGCACAACTATGTTTATTGCAGCATTATTTACCATAGCTAAGATCTGGAACCAACCCAGATGCCCCTCAGTAGATGAATGGATCAAGAAAATGTGGTATATTTACACAATGGAATTCTATGCCTCCATCAGAAAGAATTACATTGCCCCATTTGTTAGGAAATGGAAAGACCTGGAAAAAATTATATTAAGTAAGCCAAGCCCAAAGAAACATAGGTCCCATGGTTTCCCTTTTTTGTAATATCTAGTATATGTATGAGTCAAGCAGAAAAGGTCAGATAAGGTGATGTTAGGAAAATGAACCCTAAGATATGTATTTAAATGTTTTTTGTTTCTTTCAGGCATTTGTTTCTAACACAATTATAAGATTATTTCTTTGTTGTTTTGTATGTCCCTCCCCCACAGAATAACCCCTGCTTTCACTGTATTTGATGTCGGTATAATTTGTGGTAGGGAAGGGGAAAAACAAATCGTTTAAATAAGGATACAGGAGGACCTGTTGCAACAATGAGAAGTACAAGTTGTCATGTCGAAAATGAACTTTACTACTTGGAGGAGAGGGTTGGGTGGGGGGGAAGGAGGATGGGAAGGGATGGGAAGGGTAAACAAAGAAGGAGGCTGCAATGCTTGATAAGAAATGTACTCACTATCTTGCCCATGTAATTGTAACCCCACTGTACAGTATTTTCACACACAAAAAATTAAAAGCCTAAAAAAAAAGAAAAAAAAATCTTTAAGTAGCTTCCTAATGCTCACAAGATTCCTGTATTAATCTTTGGTTTGACTCCTCCCACTCCCTAGCATGCTCATACTGAGTCCTTTGAAAGTTTTCAATCATTTCATTCACCATGTTTACCAGTGAAAGACCCTAGTCCCCTAGGATACTTTTGTCAACGGGAGGGCGCCCCAGAAAAGTCAGACTCCAGGCCGGGAGATGCAATAAGCAAGAGGAGTTTATTTGACGTTTGCGCAAACGGACTCTCTGTCCCGAGCAGACAGGGAGCCCGGAGCAGCGGTTATAAGCCTTTTTTTAAAGGCAAAAACCACAAGATTAACGCATAAAACAAAGCATCCCATGATTGGTCCATTTAAAGGTCACCATATACACCAACAATCACTTTGCCACGAGGGAAATTTTGTAACACTCTTTGTAAAATGACTGGACCATGGTTGGTTTAAGGTTGGTTTACATGGTTACAGGCCTATGATTGGTTGACATTTGGCTTAGCTTGTGGTCTTGCCAGGTGGTCGTTATCTCAAGGTCCTGTCTGGGGAATTTCTAAATTGGAACGGAGGAACATGTACTGTCTGTTTTTTATCTACGACCACTGACCTTGTCCTGGGGCTGGCATCTGGTCCCTGAAACTTCTTAACTCATTTCTGGGAAGGGAAGGGTCAATGCTAGTGTAAGCAAGTTTACAGAAGCAGAATCAGCAGTTAGCAAGTTAGTAATGGTAATGGACAATTTTTAATCTTTCACCAATAGTGTTTGTACAGCTTTTTGCGAACTCCTCTGGATTATTCATTAACTATTTTGTCACCTGATTATCATGAGTGGGACGTCATATACCTGGACTTGCCTTTTTCTTGTGCTTTTTGGCTTGTTCTGCCCATTTGGTATGAAAGAAACACCAATTTTTTACCAGAACATTATTTTAAGGCAAGCATCAACCAGAGTCTTGTAGTTGCATAATCAAAATGGGTGCAGATACAATCTAGTTCAACAGATACAATCTATTCAACATCAAACAACTATGGATTAATGGGCTACAAACAACAAAAAAGGATTTGGCAAACCAGAAATTATTAGCTTTAGGAAGAAATGTGGGACAAATAGGACTAGAGGGATGTGGAGAGGTAAAAGGAGAGTAAATTTAACCAAGTCCTAATCTCAGAGAGGGAACTGGATTGGACAGAATGATAAGAGAGACATTAAAAAATAAACAAGTAAATTGGAAAAACAAAAATTAAATTTAATAAGTGAAACACTTAAAAATTATGCAAGTTTAAAGAAATGATATCGAGAGAAAACAGGATAGGATGAGAGGAGAGACGTGATAGAAAGGAAACATGAAAATTAAAAAAAATTAATTAGTTATTTGATAATTATGTAGGTATAAAGAGATAATACTGCTCTTAAAGAAGTTAAGCCTAAGAAGTTGTGAATTGAATAATAAATATCTGGATTAAGTATATACACAATGGGTGATATGGTCTAATAATTGACGACAGGTATATGTCTGAGGATGAGTAAAGCAGCAATTAAGTCATGCAAAAAAAAGAGAAAAAAATAAAAAAATGAAAAGGACCGAAAGGTCAAAAGAGATTAAACACACACACACACATACACACACACACATACACCAAAAATAGAAATTATGAAATAAAAGATCAACAGAAAAATAAAAATTATGAGAAAAAAATCAACAGAAAACACTTTAAAAAAGAAAAGTTTCAAAAAAGAGTTCCTTGATTTTTTGTTTTGTGTGTGTGTGTGTGTGGGGGGGGGGGTGATGAATGGGAAGACCTGTATCTCCCCTGTGTCCATAACCAGTTTCTTGGTGGAGTCTCTGGTCTACTTGTGATGTTTGGTTTTCCTATGACTTGATTGGTTTCTTAAGTCTGTTTGGGCATGCAGAAACCGCTCTGTGTTAGGCATGATTTTGTGATCCTCCTCCCAGGCTAGTTCAGTGGGAGGGAGAACTGTCCTGACTATCACAAAAGAGGGAGAAGGCTCTTTCCTCTAGTATGGAGATACTGTGATGAGGCTAGGTTCTGGATAGGGTTGAGGCCTTTCAGCAAACATTAGATTTTCCCTGAGGTGCTAGCTCCTGAGACACTCACAGAGCCCAGCTTGGATCCTTTCTTGGGGTTTATGTTTGCTGAATTTCAATTGTTTGTCTAGGCCGCTGTAGGGATTGGCAGCCTCTGGCTGACACCATAAACCTATTGTGACCTATTGTGTCATCATAAACCTATTGTGACCTCATCCACATTATGGCATCACCAACTAATTATACCATCAAAATATTATTATAACTTGATATTGTGATTCCATATTGCCATTGTAATATCACTGTCCCATTGGGTTTTTCAAACCTATTATGACTTTATAACATTTTACAAAACTCGTGGCCTTTGAGACTATTGTCTTGTGAACTTGTATACTTATGATGCATAAAACACAAGACAATCCAATGAGGCACATTGAAGATAACTTTATTTATACTAGAAATGGGCCGGCATTTACCTTGTCCTGGGCTGTACACTCTGTGAGAGGCCAGCCCAACCACCAAATCTCAGAAGTACAATAGGCATAATTAATTGGTTTGCAAAACACCAACCCCCCAAATTATCATCTCCACGCTCCAAACTTCAATAGGTAAGCCTTTTTTCTTTTCCCTTTCTCCCTCCTCCTTTATAGACCTTTCCTTCATTTCCCTTTTTTCCTTCCATCACTCCCTTCTTCTCTTTAGGCCTTTCCACTATCCACAGGCCTCCACTTCTCTGGCCTGCTGGCCAATAGGCATCCTTCCTTTCCTGCTCTCTCTCAAATTCCTCTTCTCCCATGTCTTTCCCCTCTTGCTGTCTCACCACTTCCTTCCAGGTCTTCCCTTGACTTTCTTCAATTCCATTGCTCTGGCCATACAGCCTATCTATAGGTTGAACCCCTCCATCACTCAAGTGGGTCTCCTGCCTAACAGTTTTGAACCATCACTTGACAAACTGCCCGTTCCCCAATCACTTCTTCACAGCTCATCATGTGAGGATGACATCCTACCCCCTCCAACAACATGCCCTGACCACTTGGGTGGCATACCCCATGCACTCCAGTGGGCTAGGTCATGGGGCCACATTGATTAGTGGGCCCTGCACATTATTAGCTTTTCATGTCCAATCAATTCCTTGATTCTTTCTTACCAAATCCTAAAAATTCCCTTCTCTCCAACAAATGAACAGGCTTAAAAGGTAAATTTAATAGAAAACAAGTAAATTGTAGAAACACACTAGTTAGCACTAATTAACACTTTGTAAGTCTTATTCTTAAGGGATCCTCTGTCTCTGAACAGTCCATCTTGCAGCCTTCTCTGTATAGTGGTCCACTACCTATTCCACTTGAGACTGATGGATCCAATGCTTTTTTCCTGCTAATTTAATAGCTGACAGTGAAGATAGCACCACCAAGTAAGGTCCTTGCCACTTCGGTTCCAATTTAGGACCATGATGCATTTTTACCCACACCAGCGGTCCAGGCAAGAAAGAGTGAATGGAGTTTCTTTTTTTTTTCTTTTTTCAACTCCATTTCTTAGTTTACTTCACTTACCTGGGGTCTAGCTTTTGAATTTGTTTCTGAAGTGAGACTTGCTATAGAATAAACTAAATTACTCTCCCCAAAGAAATTTTCCTTCCAACTGGATTTAATTTCTTAATTGATATTTGAAATTTTTATTTTCATCCTGTGTATTTTTAAACACCTTTTTTTATTATTATCTTTAAGTAGTTGTACAAAGAAGTTCCCATTCTACAAAACAGTACACGAATACAAAGTGTCTGACAACATTGCCACCCATCCCTCGTAACCTTTCCCTTCTCGCACCGTTTTTTGTAAAAATTGAGATAGGTGATTACATATATTTCACATATTTCACAGTATTTTGGAATTGTGATACTTAAAGTCACAAACACATTTTAACCTTGACAAGTCACATTATCGTTATCATGGTCTAAAGTTTGTTAATTCTATGAGTTTTGACAATCCAAATTATTTTTCCCATCTCAGGTGAGGTTTACACTTTTTTCCTTTTGCTTAATGTAGGCTATTCCCTCTTGCCCTCTTTCCCTCTCATTCATCTCTTCCCATCACTGTGTTTGGGTTGGTTAGTTATTTTTCTTCTATGTCCAGCGCAGCTGATGGGCCCCTTTGTTGTATGTTGTTCCATTTCCCACTTACTGTGTTCCTCCTCCTGGCTTCCCTCCATTGCCTGCATATTTCTACCATCTACATGGTCAAGAACATGGAGTCATTAATGGTGATACAACAAAATGAGTGGCTGTCCTTTGTTTCTCGAGTCCTGTTTACTTTGTCATGCCTTCTTGCATTTTGGCTTTAGCATCCACGTATCAGGTAGACCCTGTGCCGTTTGTCTTGTTGTTCTTGGCTTACCTCAATCAAATAATTTGGTCTAGTTCTATCCATTTCCCTGCAAATACCATCATTTTGTCCTTTTTAATGACTTCATTGTATTCCGTTGTATAGAGTTCCCAAAATTTTTGGATCAGCTAATCACTTATGGCTCATCTGGGTTGTTTCCAAATATGGGCTGTTGTGAACAGTGCTGCAATAATCATAGATGTGTGTGTGTCTTTGTATACTGGTTCCTGTTGTTCAGAGTAGATGCCTAGGAGTAGTATGGCCAGTTCATTGGAGAAGTCGATATTTAGCTTTCGTAGGTACCTTCAGACTGCTTTCCAAAGTGGTTGTATTAGTATACATTCCCACTTTCAATGCAGTAATATTTCTTTCTTTGTATCCCTTCCAGCATTTGTCATTGGCTGAATTTAGGATGTGGGCCATTCTGACTGGGGTAAGGTGCTATCTCAGAGTTGTTTTTAATTTGCATTTCCTTTACAGCCAGAGATAATGAACATTTCCTCATGGCTTCTTTGCCATTTTTATCTCTTCTTCTGAGAAGTCTCTCTTTAGCTCCCTTGACCATTTCAAGATTGGTTTGTTAGGTTTGTGAAGGATTAGTTTCTTGAGTTCACCATATGTAATGGATATTAGACCCTTGTGTGATATATTGCTGGTAAATATTTTTTCCCATTTCCTGGTAATCTCTATGATTCCTTTTTTTAGGCTTTTATAGTTTTCATGAAATAGACCCTTTACATCTTTGTTTAGGTTAATTCCTAGATACTTTTTTTTTTTTAGGTTATTGCGAATGGAGTTGTTTCCTTGGTTTCCCTTTCTACTTGTACATTGTTGACATACAAAAAGGTGACTGATTTTTGTGGGCTAATTTTGTATCCAGCTACTTTGCCAAATTTGTTTATAAGCTCTAAGAGTTTGGGGATGGAGCTTTAGGGATCGTTATTTTATAAAATATTGCCATCTACAAAAAGAGATAGTTGATCTTCTTCCTGTCCTATGTGGATCCATTTAATGTCCTTTTCTTGCCGTATTGCTCTGGCTAAGAATTTCAGAACTATATTGAAGAGGAGGGGATGAATGTGATATTGGCTTATTAGAATGAGTTTCGGATTACTCCCTCTGTTTCTATTTCTCTGAAGAGTTTGAGGGTTGTGGGTATTAGTTCCTCTTTAAAGGCCTTTGAGAATTCTGTAGTGAATCTATCAGATCCTGGGCTTTTCTTGTTGGAAGATTTCTGATTATTTCTACTATCTCATCGTATGTTATAGAAATGTTTAATTGATTTATCTTCTTAGTTCTGTTTAGGCAATTTGTATCTCTTTGTTTCTCAGGCAGGAAAATAAATTAATTTACTGAACTGCTGCCCACACCATGCATGGTGGAGACACATGGCTGAAAAGGAAGGGGGCGACCCACCTCTGGGCCAGGACTTATCCAGGCCAGAGACAGGAAGAGATGTCGCCAGGTGGGGAAAAAGTGTGCACACTGGATCTGAATGTGACTTCAGGGTCTGGGACCTTCCTAAGTTCAGATGGGATTCTGGTGACCAGAGGTGGCCCAGGATGTGACCTAGCAGGAGGGGAAGGTAACTGCTTCTAGGTCTGCCAGTTACCTATGTAACAGATATTGGGTGGAAACTTAGCCAAGAAGTGTGGAGCTGTCCCTGTTCAAACCTTACATTCCAGCCTTTTGATAATTATGAAAAAGGTCGAAGATTCTCTCTAGCTACTTCCTCTTTGCAAGGGGTGTCAACAGTAGGTGTAAAAGGCTGAGATGTGATCCCCTCTGGGAGAAGGCAGCAGGCAACAGCTGTCACTTGGGCAATGAGTCCTTAGATGAAGTCTAGAGGAGGCAAGTCTCTTGGACAAAGTATGGCGAAGTCTCATGAGGCATTGAGGGACTGAAAAAAATACTAGAGAGAAAATAAATGGCAAGAGGAAGGACTTGGGTTTGGAAATGTTGGTAGAAATTTCCCTAGCTACTTCTTACATCCGGCGACTAGGTAGAGAAAAAGTCAAGTGACAAAGGCAAGAAGATAAATTCCTGTCCAGTTGAAAGGTAGAGAGATATGGACATTAGATGGGCATTCTTCTTTCTTCGCTTGACCTCCTGCCTCTGGTTTGTCTTGAAAGGGGAGGCACAAAATGGCTGATGTGATATCATCTCCTCTTACTCCTCTTCATGTTCCCTGAGTCTAGTTGCTCATTGCTGGGATTGTTTGTCCCAGTTGGTATTCAAGGAGGTTTGAACTCAAGGCCTGGGCACTGTCCCTGAGCACTTCTGCTGAAGGCTAGCACTGTACCATTTTGAGTTATAGAAACACTTGCAGTATTTTCTGGTTAGAGATAAGAGGCTTGAGCCATGCTTCCAGACTGGCTCTTTGCAAGTTAGTTGTGAGATGGATTCTTAGGGATTTTTCAGCCCAGGTTGGCTTTGAATTGCAATTTTTGCCACAAAAGCCCTTTGTTATTACCCATTATAGCAACAAGGAGATTAAATAGAATAAGTAGAGCTTACCTGGTCCTTAGCAAGAACTGACCAAAAAATATTCTGCAATGACAAAATTGTTAGATGGGAGAATCTTAGCACACATATACTAATATGCTTGCTTTGCATGCATGATGCCCTGTGTTCGATTCCTCAGCACCACATAAGCAAAAAGAAAAAAGCCAGAAATGGCCCTGCGGCTCAAGTGATAGAGCACTAACCTTGAGCTGAAGAGTTGAGGGACAGTGCTTAGGCCCAGAGTTCAGGCTCCACAACTGGACCCCTCCGCCCCCAAAAAAGAGTCATGTAGTCAGTTCTAGATTACACAACACAAAACCAAAACGGCAAAACTCAAAACCTAAAATTTTTGACAACAATGTTTAGACATCTTTGCTAACAAAGCACACCAGACGGTTGGGCCTCAGTTACCAGGGTCTGAGAAAAGAGCAACTTGTTAGCAGGACACATTTGAATAGATGGATGGAGGAGAAGTAAGCGTGGTGGAAGAATCATGATTGGAGGGGGCCAAACGCTTAACCCACCATTTGGACAAGATGCCAAACTCAAAATGGCAAATTTCCAAAAAAATGCAAAGAAAGCCTGAACAAAAAATCAAGCCTTGTTTGGCTAGCATTTTATAGGGAATCTAGAGGGGATTCCTTGAACTTAGCCCATGTCACACTCTTCAGGGCACAATACAAATAATTGTAGAAAAGAAAGGGAGAGATATAGAAAGTTGGATATGAATAGCAGAGAGCAAAGAAAGCCTGATAGTAAGCAGACTTCTGACTATGTACCATTGCAGAGGCAATAACTGTCTAAATCTGACAATAATATAAAAATATTAGGTGCTCTGCTACCCAGGGAGCACAAGAGGCATTTCGGAGGGGTTTCACAGCTCAGGCATGACTCGCAACACCCCATTAAATATGTAGGATAGTCAGTCTGGTGAGGGAAGGAGAGATGACGAGGCAGAAGCAGTGTCCCGACTTCTCCCATAGCCCACTAGAGATCAATGGCCATGCCCCCAAAACCAAGTATCCTCGGCTTCAGAGGTGACCAGCCTTTTGGCCAAAGGTCATAGGTGCATTCTGGTATGGTGCCACATCTGAACAGAGATTGAGCAACACAGAGCCATAGAGAGTAGTTTCACTCACCAGAGTAGAGAAGTGGTGTGGACATGGATGTGAAGGCCAGCAATGGTATTGGTGAAAAGTCTCGTGTGGTGTCTCAAGGCAGTTTGGTTCTCAGAAAAGGGGTGGTTAGGAAATTCTAACATTTCCAAATCAAAAACCCTATCTAAGTCATGGCCCCATATGTAAGATATATTAAAAAGGTAGGTTTCATTCGGTAGCCTATGAACAGAATGCCACACACTATTAAGGTAGGAAAAGACGTTTATTTACTGAACTGCTGCCCCCACCATACATGGTAGAGAAGCATGGCTGAAAAGGAAAGGGGGGATAGCAATTTCTATTTCTGTAGAAATTCATCCATCTCTGCTAGGTTTTCCTTCCTTTGTGAGTAGAGTCTGGAATTATTTCGTTATGATTGTTTGAATGTCTTGGATGTTTGTTGTAATTTTCCCTGTCGTATCTCTGATATTATTGATATGGGTTTCCTCTCTTATTTTGTTAGTTACTCTTTCCAGTGGTACGTCAGGTATATTGATTTTTTTCTTTAAAACAGCTTTTTAAAATTAATTTTATTTATACTTTTCTCAGTCTCTATCTCATTCATTTCAGCTCTTATTTCAATTATCTCTTTCTGCCGAGCAACTTTAGGTTCAATTTTTTTCTTGTTTCTCTAGCAGTTTTGGTTGCTTCATAAGATTGTTTACTTGGTCTCTGTTTTCTTGATATGTGCACTGAGAACAATAAATTTGCCCCTCAGGACTGCTTTCGCTGGGTCCCATAGGTTTCTTTGTGATGTTTCTTCATTTTGACTGAATTGTAGGAACTTTTTAATTTCTTCTTTAATTTATTCTGTAACCCATGTATTGTTCAACTGAGTGCTGTTTAATTTCCATGTGTTTAAGTTTTTTCCTATTTTATGCCTTGTTATTGAGAACTAGTTTGATTCCACTATGGTCAGATTGAATACAGGGTATTATGTTGATCCTCTTGTATTTGCTTAAATTCCTTGTATTAACTAGGAAATTATCTATTGTAGAAAAAGTTAGGGGTTTGGCAAGAGTAAGACCCTGCTGGTGTCAATGTCTGTAATTCTAGCTACTCAGGAGGCTCAGATCTGTGTATTCAGGTTCAAAGCTAGCCCAGGCAGGAAAGTTCATGAGGCTTTTTCTGGGGTTGTTCAGCACCAAACCCTGCCTCATGTCTGGGTTTGTTGACCACCTTTGCCACCATGGGCTGGGCTTGGCTGCTTATGCAAGCCGGTATGGAGAGGCCCTCCACCCCACCAGGAGTCAGGTATTAACCAGTTATGTTGCCTCAGGCTGGGCTGGGCTGCTTATGTGGGCAAGCATGGAGAGGCACAAAGCGCCATGGGTCTGGAGTTGTTCACTGCAACTATCCCTGCCCCAGCTACCGCTGCCTCCCCGGACTAGTCTGGGCTGTTCCTGTGAGCTAGAGTCAAGAAGCATTGTGCCCAGACTCTGAGTGCTTTGCCACTACTGCCAGCTGCTGCTGCTGCTGCTCCAGGTTAGGTTAGGATGTTTACACCAGCAGGACAGAGGTGCCACGCTGTGAGTATAGGGTCGTTTGCCACTGCAGACATCTGCTGCTGCTCCAGACTGGGTGGTGCTGCTTGCACCAGCCAGGCAGAGGCGCCATGCCAGGGAGGTTGAGGGGAGTCTTCATGCCAGCTCTGCCTTCTGAGATTTGTTTGTATTCTCTAGGTTGGCACCAGCTCATGGGAGTCTTCTGGGTGTCTTGGAATGCTTGTGGGTATGTGGTCCTCCGAGGGTCCAGAGCTAGGCAACTTAAGCAGCCTGGCAAGAAGCTCCACCACTTAAGCTGCTCAGCCTGGAGCCCGATCACCAACAAGGGGTGGCTGAAGGTTATTTCCACTTTACTGTCTGTGTAGGTTTTTCCCTTTTATGTTTTTCACTTACTGTACCTCTCTGAGTAATCTCCTTTTTTGTGGGTTACTTGGAGAAACTGAGAATTGAAATTCAAACTGTATTTGGTTGGGGAGAGCTTTGGTGTTTACCTGCTGTTCCATCACCATCTTGGCCTCTCCCCTTCAGGTGGAGTTTTTCTTAGGTGTACGGCGGGCCTTAGTTACCAAAGGATAGGTACATAAAAGAATATGTTGTAAAGCCTGCAGATTGTAGTTAGACATTTCAGTTAATATAGCCTTCCCAAATTTAGGATCCAAAGAAGTTGGTCTACCCTAAAGTATTTCAAAGGGATTAAATCCTTTAACATAAAGTCTATATCTTGCTCCAAGGAGAGCAAAGTGGAGGAGGCTCACATAGCCAAGGACAGTCTCTGTATTTAATTTAGTCTCTGTATTTAATTTAATTTAACTAAATTAAATTCTTTCAAATGCCTTGAACTCTGAGTTCTATAAATGGATTGTAACTTCCAATTTATTCCTAGAGCGTTAGCTAATAATTGAGAACTTGGGCCATGAATGCAGGGCCGTATTTGGACCCCACAAATAAGGGAAAGCCAAATCAAGAAATTATTACATGCCTCAGCTCAGCCTGAAAATCTGTCCACTATTACTAACAGATATGAATACCCATACTTTCCAGGCTTTGCCTCTGTGAATTCCACTTTCCCAAATTCACCATCTGAGGTTCCTCACATAGGAATTCTTTCCATATGTTCCAGCTTTTCAGCATTTACCTGTTTGGAAATTACATACACACATTACAAAGGATTGTCAGCCTGAGGCCCCATTGGTTTTTGAACAGTTTTAGGCAGTTGCCTGGAACAATTTACCAGGGTGCAAATATCTACACGTAAACTGAAAGAAAGCTTGAGCCTGTTTGCATTTTTCACATGTCCAGTGTCAACATTTGCCCACATATTACCACTGTTTTTGTTTCTTTCCTTAATATTAATGACTAGTAACTCTAAAGACCACACTGGTTTTAGAGTGGTCTCCCAAGCTACCTGATCAGCTCAGATATTTCCCTGTATCTTACGGTCTCTAGGTTCTTTAACTCCTGTATAGTACTCTGAACCTTGGAGACTTCTTCCATATTATTCTCCTTTTCTCTCAAACTTGCTTTCATGATCCCACTCTCCTTCTCAATGAGCTCCTTAACCTGCAAGTGTTTCGCAGGGTCACATGAGAGTTCCTTTGACTGGCTAACTGTTGCTCCTTCTCAAAACACCTTTGCTTGCTCTACAGCTCCTCCCTTAAGTTCACAAAGGTGCTATAGAGAGGTATTTTTTCCACCTCTTCCTGTTCCAAGATGTTTCTGCATTACATTTATGGTGAAGACCTCAGCAGTCTTTTTAGCCTCTTACTCTATTAGTTTCCCTTTCTAGTTTTCGACTTCAGTGTATTTTTGCGACAGATCTTTCAACTGTTTATCTCTTCTGTTTTTCTTCCTAATGCTCTTTCCTTTTGCCTGGCATTCTCTATCAGAGCATGTGGTCCTATAACTCTTTCTGAAGAGTAACAATCTCTTTCTTGAGCCTGATATTTTCCTGTTCACTTTTCCTGTTCACTTCCCCCTCTTTTCTTCAAGCTACTTTTTCCTTCTTTTTCTGTTGCTTTGAATTTCTGGTGACACCCTTCAAAGCTTATAATATACTTGTACTTCACCCTAATACATTAGGTCTGGCTCCATTTTCATGGCAACAATTTCTTAATGCAGCATCAGGAGCTCTTCTTGTCCTCACTTGTTGTTAGCAAGGATGGTAACATTGCTGTCTTGTGCTTTTGTCGGCCTCTGACCTGTGGTCCCCTAATTTGCCTCATGCTCACCCAGGCTAATGTACTTGAATTTCATTTGATTTTGTGTGTTTTCTAGGTTCCTTTTGAGGATTTTCTTCTCATTTTTGACCCTCACAAGTTTATATCTTCAAATCTTTTCTTCACGTCAAATTATTCTACCTGTTTTCTCTAATGTCCAGTGCTTTTAAACTCTTGGTGGGTTTGGACTGGCACATATTGGAGATTCTGTCTTTTATAAGCCTGTGTTTTGAGATAGAAGTGTGTGGATTTTTCTTTGCCTCATTTCTTCTTAATTTCAGAGGGCTGATTTCAAATTGAACACAATTGGAGTTCAGAGGCCCAAGTTCCTTTGCATGTTACTCCCGAGATATTAACACATTTTCCAGGTGGTTAATGTGATTACATAACCTGTCATTTTCTATCTTTCTCCTCCTTGGACATTTTGCTTACAATAATGACACTGATCTAGTCCTAGAGGTTCCCTACTGTCATTTGCAAATGAATTGTACTGTCTTTGCCAAGGGTTTCTTGATCCCTATTCTGTTGCTCCTATCAAAACTCAACCCCCCTTCTTAGAGGCTTTTTTTTCCAGGGTATCTCTGTTATCAAACACCTACTGGGCAACCACTTCCAACTTAGAATACACGTTTCTTTCAAAACCTTCTAACTTGTGAATCTTTCTTCTAATATCTGGGGCTGACTGGGTAACCAAGGCCATATTTAGGGCTCTTTGATTCTCCAGGGCTTCAAGATCTATAGGCCTATAAGTCCTATAGACTTCTTGGAGAAATTTCAGAAGAGCATTTGGGTACTCACTGGGGAACTGTACCATCTCACTCACCTTAGATTGATGACTTGGCTTTCTAGCCACTGTGGTATCCCTGCCAATCGAACCCGTCAATAATAGGAAAGCACTTCCATACCTCAATCACTGTTAGTCTCTGCTTGGGTAAGTATGTGGAAAGACTTGCTCCAAATGGTCTGGTTCAATAGTGGGGATATTGTCTGGTCCAAGGACAACTTTCAAGTCACTGAGCAGGATTCACTCCCTTTTCTACCAGGTGAAGAGCACCTGTAAAATTTGCTGACACTCATCCCAGATGTGCTTATGTGTGAAAATTACTGTCTCTAATGAAGTAATGAGCCCCTGTTTTTTTTCTGAAAATGATACAGTTTTCTGTTTCCAGTTATAAAGGTCACTAGTTGTAAAGGGAACATATATTAAAAAGGGGGCCTGAACACCGTCTCCTCCATGCCCCAATCTCAAGGGCAATAAGGGTAACTTACCACATTTTACCACCTTAGGCTGGTACAAGTAACCACTTTGATATGGGAGGACTTAACATTAGAGTTGCTGATGGCAAAGAACAGGAGAGAGAGTACATCAATGAATCTTCCTCTGAGTGACCCTATAACCCTAGGGGATTATATTTTTTGGATATGGCAAGTTTAGGCCTTGTTCCCCCATCCTGAGAAAAAGAGTAAACTGAGGTCCATACAGGACACAGCTAGAACTATCAGCATACACACACAGACCAATAGTCACAAACTTAACTTACATGTCCCACACCTCTCAATGTTGACCTCTACAGGAGGTCCCAGATGACAGAGAGAATGTCCCAGATTGCCTCTTGAGGATGCTGCAGATGACCTCTGGTGGATGTCACATATGTCCTCTGTAGGAGGCTCGAGATAACCTCTCATGGAGGTTCAAAATTGCTCCCGAAGATAGTATCCGATGACTTCCGAAGGAAGTCCCAGATGTCCTCTCAAGGAGGCTGAGATTACCACTGAAATAGCTCCCAGTTGGCCACTCAAGGAGGCAACATATAAACTCCAGAGAAGGTTCCAGATAACTCTCTTGAGAAAGGCACAGATGATCTCCAGAGATGATCCTATATGGCTTCTCAAGGAAGTCCCACATGATATCCGAAGATGGTCATACATTTCTCAACAAGGTAACCCGAGATGACCTCCCAAAGAAGTTCCAGATGACCTCAGGAGGTGGTCCTAGATTGCCTCTTAAGGAAGCCCCAATGACTATTTTTGAAGAGGTCTCAGGAGGCCTCCTGAGGAAGCACCAGATGACCTCTGTATAAAGTCCAATATGGCCCCTGGAGAAGGCCCCAAATGACCTTCAGGGTAGGTCTCAGATGGCTTCTCAAGGAATTCGCAGAGGTACTCTTGATAATGTTCCAGATGGCTTCCCAAAGAAACCCTACATGAACTCTCAAGGAGTTCCAAGATGGCTTCCCATGGATGCCATAAATGACCTCCAGAAGGTCCCCAAAACAGGCTGGCAAGCTTGCACAGGCGCACTTCTAGTGGAGTGTAAATGACTTTTGTCCTTGTTGGTCCTCCGGAGACAAAAACTCGAGGTAGACTCTCAACTCAGAGGGTTGACACTCTCACCTATGGGGATTTTTCCCTGGGCCTGATGGCATCCAAATGGATGATCTCAATGAGGTCTCTGAAAATTAGAAACTCTAAAGTTGAAGAGAATCCATTGAGACACATATAATAAATGTTCTCCAAACCACCAACCCCCAAAATTATGATATCCAAAGCTCCAAACATCAAAGGGCAAGCCTTTTTTTCCCCTTCCCTTGGTCTCTCCTTCTCTACAGAACTATACTTCCTTCGAGGTCTTTCCATTTTTCCCTTCTAACAGTTCCTTCTTCTCTTTAGTTCTCTCCATTCTCCAAAGGCCTGAACTGCTTTGCCTGGGTCATCAGTTGCCATCCTTCACCTCCTGCCCCCTCTCAACTTCCTCTCCTCCCAGGTTTTTTCCCTTGTGCTATCATACCAATTCCTTCCTTCCAGGACTTTTCCCTTTTTCTCTTTCCTTTGATTGCTCTGAACAATTATCCAGTAAAAAATCTGTACACCTCCTCCACTCCAACTGCCTAACAGTTTTCAACTGTTACATCAGAAACAACAGCTCAATAGGTGGGGATTAATGCACCAGCCCCTCCCACAGAATGCCCCACCTTCTTTGGTGGCATACTTTGTCCTCTCCAGCTGGCCAGGAGATGGTGCCTGGCTGATTATCGGACCCTATAGATTATCGTGGCCCTGATGATTATTACAGTATCCTCCTTGTGAATTAGTTGCAATTGAAATTGGAAATTTGATTGTGATGTTACAAACTCGTTATGACATCACAAACCCATTTTGACATAATCATAGCACGACATCACAAACCCATTGTGACAATATTTTCATTGTGACATCATGATTCCATTGTGACATCTAAAATCTATTATGACCTCTTAGCTCCTTTGAAAAATCACGCCTTTTCAACATCATAGTCCCTTTGTGTACCCATATCCTTGTTGTTAACCAATGATAATTGAGATTAGACAAGCCATTATAACATCAAAAAGTATTTGTGACATACTCAACAGTGTGACATCACATTTTCATTATGAGAGCATCAGCTCATTGTGACATCACCAAACTCATTGACATAATCGCATTATGACAACAATTCTCATTGTGACATCAAAGACACATTGTGAATGCCTATTCTGTGATTTCCTTGTATTTCAAATATGGCATGAGAGTTGATATCAGAAACACATGTTTGTGCTTACACAATCATTTTGACATCATAATCACTTTGTGATATCGCAGTGCCATTGTGATATCACTAACACAATGTGACATCACAAAACTCTCCTGTCCTCATAACTTTTTGACATGCTAACATTGTGATATCTCAGACCTTTTTGCCTTCATAATTTGTTTTCAACCTCATATTTCATGTATGACATGAGATACCAGAAATCCACTAACATTATGACCATGTGACATCACACTGACCGATGTCATGATCATCGTGTCACGTGACATCACAAAAGGTTTTGATGTCACAATTAGTTGGTGATGCCATACAGGTAAGAGGTCACAGTAGGTCTATGATGTCACAATTTGTTGGTGATATCTAAATGGCAAAAAGGATCTCATTTGTCATGAAATCACAGAGAATATGAGTTCACAAATGGACTGTGGTATCTTCAAAGGCATGTGTTGTCACAAATGTGATGAAGTCCTAGGAGGAATATGATATCACAGTGTGACACAATGTGCATATCTGTCAGTATGATGTCACAATTGTCATGATGTCACAGTGGATTTCTGATATCACATATCATAACAAATATTACAAGGTTGAAAACAGATTATGAGCTCATAAAGCGCCTAAGACATCACAATTGCAGCACATCACAAGACTTATGAGGACAGGGAAGGTTTGTGATATCACAGTGTGTTAATGATATCACCATGGCACTGTGATTTCACAAAGTGATTGTGATGCCATATATTTATGAGATCATAATGGTTTTCTCATACAAACCCACATGCCACATTTGAAATAGAATGAACTAAGAGAATAGGCATTTACAATGTGTCTATAACATCGCAATGGCAATATAATGTCATAATGCTATGAGGTCATTATAAATTGGTGATGTAGCAAAGACATAATGGTGTCATAATGAATATTTGTTGTCTCGCTTGTGATGGGGTCACAAATGGTGATGTTATAATGGCCTATATGAATTCCATTGTCATGTGTTCACAATGAGGGCATACAAAGGGACTGTGATGTCACAAATGCCACGTGTATTTTCAAAGGTACTTCAGGGTCATGATAGCTTTATGATACACTGTTGTGATGAGGTCACCAAGGGTTTTTGATGTCATAATGATTTTGTAATATCTCAAACACAGGTCCACTTTCAATTGCTAGTATTTCACAATATGCATACAAGTTCACAGAAGGATCTTGATGTCCTAATGGACATGAATTTTTTTTTAAATTATGAGGTCATATTAGGTTTGTGAATACACAATGGGACAGATATCATCATGGCAATGTCAACTCACTACATCATGTCAAAATATTGTGTTGTTGTCATATTTGGTGATGAGGCCACAAAAGATTGGTGATGTCACAATGTGTTGGGCATGTCACAATGACATGATGGTTCCCAATTGTCTTTAACTTACAATAAGTATAGGAGTTCACAAAGGGACTGTGGTTTCTCCAAAAGTATGTGTTGTCACAAATATATTGAAATCCTAAAATGTTTGTGATGTTAAAATTTGACACAATGGTTATGAAATCTGGCAGTGTGATATCACCATGGTCATGATGTCACTGAGAATTTGTGATATCAAGTGTCATATGTGAAATCTAATGAGGTTGACAACAGATTATGAGGACAAAAAAGCCAAAGGTATTAGAATTGCAGCATGTCACAAAAGTTATGATGACAGGATGGGTTTGTGATGTCACAGTGTGTTAGAGATATCACAATGGAAAAGTGATGTACAAAGGGATTTTGATGTCACAATGGTTAGGAGTTCTTGATTTGCTCATGATATCAACCTACAGGGCACATTATAAATAGAATGAAATCACAGAAAAGGCATTCATAATGTGTCTATGATGTCACATGACAATGTGAAGTTATAAATCTACCATATTTTAGTTTTGTGATTTTACAACGAGCAGATGCTGTCAAAATGACAATGTGATGTAACAATTGTGATAAACTCACAAACTGTTTTTGATGTTAAAATGTCATGTGTGATTCTCAATTGTCAATATTTCACAGTCGGGATTTGAGTACTCAAAGAGAATGTGATGTCACAAAGCTACGTATTTTTTGAAAATGTATAAGAGATGGTAATAGATTTGGGATGTAACAATGTGATCCTGGTGTTAAAAATATCAATGTGATGTCACAATGGGTTTGAGATGTCACAGTGGTGATGAGGTCACAATTGGTTAGTTATTTCACGAGTTTGGAATATCACAATTATTTGTCCAATTTCAATTGCTCCTAGTTCACCATGAAGACACTGTCATAACCATCAGTGCCCGTATAATCCACGTGAACAGATAGTCATCATGGCCTCTTGATCTGGACCACTAGAGAGAGGGGTGTGTGCCGCTGAAAGGGGCAAGACATGCTGTTGAAGGAGATAGGATGTCAAGCCCGACATGGTGAGATGCCAAGAAATGATTGGGTATGGACATTTGGGAAGTGATGATTGAAAACTGTTATGTAGGAATCATATTGCAGTGGGGGAAGGGTACGGCCTATATATAGGCTGCATGTTCAGAGCAACAGAAGGGGACAGAAAAAGGGGAAAGACCTGGAAGGAAAGAAGTGATGAGACTGCAGGAGGGTAAAGACCTGGGAGGAGAGGAAATTGAGGGAGAGCAGGAGCTGAAGGATGGCACTTGGCCACCTGGATAGGACAGGGCAGGTCTGTCAAGAGTAGAACAGCCTGAAGAGAAGAAGGGAATGGTGGAAGGAAAAAAATAAGACCTGAAATGTAGGACAGGTCTGTAGTAAAGGAGGATGAAGAGATAAGAAAAAGCCTTGTCCTTTGAAATGTGGAACTTTAGAGATCATTATTTTAGGGGTTGGTTGTTTGAAGACCAGTTAACAAATGGCTGGGCTGCTCTGTGGAGTTCTGAGGGTTCATGGTTGAGGCTGCATTTAGCTCTGGGCATCCAGCCCAGGTCAAGGTATTCGTTTGTTACAAAATTTATGAGGACAAGACAAATTTGTGATGTTACATTGCATTAATGATATCACAATTTCAATATGAGGTCACAAAGGGATTGTAATGTCATAATGGTGATGTGGTCACAATGGGTTTCTGAAATCAAATTATATGCCACATTTGAGATAGAATGAAATCACAGAATAGGCAATCACATTGTCTCTAGGACCTCACAATGAATATGTGATGTCATAATGCTATGATGTCATTGTCATTTTGGGATATCACAATGGGCTGATGGTATCCTAACAACAATGTGATCTCACTCTGGAGATGATGTCACAAAGTGTATGTAATGGTATAATGGCATGTCTGATGTCAGTTGTCCTTTATGAAAGGTCCTAAGAGGTCACAGCAGATTTGGGATATCACAAGGTGATCGTGATATCACTGTGGAAATGTGATGTCACAAAGGGTTTGTGATGTCACAGTTGTGATAAAGTCACACTTGGATAGTGATGTCACAATGAATTTGTAATATCACCATTACATATCTAATTTCATTCTACTAGATCACAAGAAGAGTACGAGTTTACATAAGGAGCTAGAAGTCAGAAAGGCTATGGGTTTTGTAAAATGTTATGCAGACATAATAGATTGGTGAAAATGCAATGGGAGAGAGATATCCCATTGGCAATGTGATGTTACCATTACATGAGATAGTATTGTTTTGAAGTCACAAATAGTTGGTAATGCCATACAGCTGATGAAATCACAAAGATTTGTGATTTCACAATGGGATGTTGATGTCACAATCTCATGCCAGGTCTCTAATTAACAATAAATATATAAGTTCACAAGGGATAATGTATCCAAAGGCATATGTTGGCACAAGTGGAATGAGTATTAACAGGTTTGTGATGTCACAATGTGACTCAGTGGTCATGACATCTGGCAGTGTGATGTCACAGTGGTCATGATGTCACAGTGGATTTCTGATATCATATGTCATACCTGAAGTATTATGAGTTAAACAATTTATGAGCTTAGAGAGGCCAGAGATCACACTGGCAGCATGTCAAAACATATATGAGGATAGGAGAGACAGTGGGTTAGTGATATAATGGCAATGTGGTGTCATCAAGGTATTGTGATGCCATAATGGTTATGTGTTCACAATCTATTTCTGATATCAACACACCTGCGACATTTGAAATAGGATGAAATCACAGACTAGACATTCCCTTGTATCTGTGACATCACAATGACCATGTGATGTCATAATTCTATGATGTCATTGTTGTTTTATGATGTTACAATGGGCTGATGTTGTCATAATGACAATGTGATGTTACATTGGTGATGATGTCACAAAGGTTTTGAGATGTTAAAATGGCATGTCTGATCTCAATTGTCATTAGCTCAAAATGAGGATTTGGGTACACAAAGGTCCTGTGATGACACAAAGGCCATGCTTTCTTTCAAACCTTCTGAGGTCATAATAGGATTGGGATGTCACAATGTGAGCATGGTGACACAATGGCAATGTGATATCACAATGAGTTTGTGATTTCACCAAGGTGATGAGGTCAAAATGGGTTAGTGATGTCTCATCAAGTAATATAACAATGTCATATACAATTTCACTTTCTTCTAATTCACTATGAGGATACTGTAATAGCCAGTCAGGTCAGAATTATCTATGGGAGCCAATAATCATTGTAAATGCTTGGCCTGGCCCAGCAGAGAGTGAGGGGAATACCGCCAAAGGTGGAGGTGTCAAGCCTCACATGGTGAGCTGTCAAGAAGTAATTGAACATTGGGCAGTTTGGGAAATGACGGTTGAAAACTCTTAGGCAGAAGACACATTGGAGTGAGGAGGGATACAACCTATATATAAGTTGCATTTTCAGAGCATTGGAAGGAGATATAAAAATGAGAGCTACCCAGATGGAAGAAAGTGGTGAGACAGCAGAAAGGGAAAAACTTGCGAAGAGAGGAAGTTGAGGGAGAGCCGAAGGTTGGCAAGTGGTCACTGGGGCAGAGTAGGGCAGGCCTGTGGAGACTGGAGAGGCCTGAAGGAAGTGGTGGAAGGGAAATAGGGAAAGACCAGGAAGGAAGGACAAGCCTGTAGCGAAGGAGCTAGGAATGGAAAAGTAAAAAGCCTTGCCCATTGAGGTTTGGAGCTTTGGAGATCATAATTTTTTGGCTGGTGGTTTGCAGACCAATTAAGAAAGGGTGGGGCTGCCCATTGAAGGTCTGAGGTTTGGTGGTCAAGGCTGTTCTTGGACCTGGGTATCCAGTCCAGGATAAGGTAATCACCCCTTCTAGTGTAAATTGGTTTATTATATTAAATGTGACTTGATGGTTTGTCTCTTGGCCTTACAAGTTATAAGTACACGAGTTCACAGAAAGAGCTTGAAGCCTCAAAGGCCATGAATTTTCTAAGATGTGATGTGGCCCTATAGGTTTGTAAAAGCACAATGGGACAATGATATCACAATGGCAATACCACAATATCATTTCAAAATAATGCTTTGATACCACAATCAGTTGTTGATGCCATTCTCGTGATGAGGTCACAATAAGTTTTTGATGTCACAAAGGGTTCATGATGTCAGAGTGGCATGGCAGATCTCAACTGTCATTAATTGGCAATGAATATATGATTTCAAAAACGGACTGTAATGTCTCCAAAGGCATGTGTTGTCACAAATGTGATGCCGTTCTAACAGGTTTGTGATGTCACAATGTGACACAATACTCATGATATCTGGTAGTATGATGTCACAGGGGATTTCTGATATCACATGTCATACCAGAAATATGAGATTGAAAACAGATTATGAGCTCACAAAGGGATTAACATATGACAATAGCAGCATGTTACAAAACTTATAAGGACTGGTTTGTTATGGCACAGCAGATTAATGATGTCACAAAAGATTGTGATATCACAATGGTTATATGGTCAAAATGGATTTCTGAAATAGAATGAATTTACAGAATAGGCCTTCACACTGTTATGACTATGATATAACAATGTCATTGTGATTTATCATGCTATGATGCCATTGTGGTTTGGTGATGTCACAATGAGCTGAAGGTGTCATAATGACAATTTGATGTCACTGCTTATTTATGATGTTACAATGGTTATGAGGTCACATTATGTTTCTGATATCAACACACATGTCAAATTTGAAAAAGAATGAAAAAGCCGGGCGCCAGTGGCTCACGACTGTAATGCAAGCTACTCAGGAGGCTGAGATAGAAGGATTGCACTTCAATGCCACCTCAGGCAGGAAAATCCATGAGACTATCTCCAATAAAACCATTAGAAAACCAGAAGTGGTGCTGTGGCTGAAGCGATAGAGTGCTTGCCTTGAGCTGAAGAGCAGGGACAGAACCCAAGCCCAGAGTTTAAGCTCGATGACCGACAGAAAAAAAATTAAAACCAGGCACTCACAATCTGTCTATAACATCACAATGACAATGTGATCTCATAATGCTATCTTGTCGTAGTTTTGTGATGTCAAAAGTAGTTGATACTGTCATAATGAGAATGTTATGTCACAATGGTGATGTCACAAAGAGTTCATAATCAGGGTATAGTTACACAAAGGGACTGTGATGTCACAAAGGCCATGTGTTTTTTCAAATGTGCTGAGAGGTCCAAATAGGTTTGGGATATCACAATGTGATAGTGATATCAAATGGCAATGAGAGCTTACAAGGGTTTGTGATGTCACATTGGTGATGAAATCAACGTTTTGTGAAGTAACATCTCATACTCACATGTCCAATTTCAATTACTACTATTTCACCATGAGGATATGAGTTCACAGAAGAAGACTGAAATATAAAAGGCCATGAATTTTCTAAAATGCTATGAGGACATTCTAGGTTTTTGAAAAACCATTGGAACAGTGATATCACTATGGCAATGGGATGTTGGAATATGATGACTTAATAAAGTTTTGTTACCACAATTGATGATGCCATACTGGTGATGAGTTTACAAGAGGTGTGTGATGTTACAAGGGGTTAGTGACATCAAAATGCACATATGATCTCAATTGTCCACTTACAATGAGTATATGGGCTCACAAAGGGACTGTGATGTCTCCAAAGGAATGTGTTTTCTCAAAAATGATGAAGTCCTAACAGGTATGTGTTGTCAGAATGTTACAAAATGCTCATAACATCTATCAGTGTGATGTCACCATGATCTAGATGTCACACTGGATTCGGGTATCACATTTCATACCTGGATTGGGTATGAGAGGATTGGAATTTCACAGTGGGTTAGTGATATCACTTTGGAAGTGTGGAGTCACAAAGGGATTGTGCTAACACAATGGCTAATAGATCACAATGTGTTTCTACTATAATAGGTTTATGCTGTCACAATTGGTTGGAAATGTCACAATGGCATGCCGATTCTCAAATGTCTTTAATTCACAATGAAGATACGAGTTTACAAAAGGATTGTGTTGTCTCCAAAGTCATGTGTTGAGACAAATGTGATGAAATCCTAACAGATTTGTGAGTTCACAATGTGACACCATGTTCTTGATGTCTATCAATGTGATGTCACAATGTTCATATTGTCAGAGTCAATTTCTGATATCAGATGCCATGCCTGAATTATGAGTTTGAAAACAGAATATAAGCTTACTAAAGGCCTAAAATATCCTAATGGCAGCATATCACACGTTATGACTAAAAGTTCATGGTCTTTGGTGCTTCAGATTCTTTCTTTGAAATTGTATCCTCATTTTGAACTAGTAGAAATTGAAATTGGACATGTCATTGTAGTAATACAAACTCATAGTGACATCACAAACTCATTGTGACCTCATCATCACTGTGACATCACAAACCCATTGTGATATCACATTGCTGTTGTGCCTTCACAATCACATTGTGACATTGCAAAGCAATTGTGAACTCTTAGCACCTTTAAAATACACATGACCTCTGTGTCATCACAGACCCTTTGTGTAGCCATATCCTCATAGTAAACTAATGAAAATTGTGATCACACATAGCATTGTAGGGTCACAAATACTTTGTGCAATAATCATGACTGTGAAATCACATTGTCATCATGACACCATCATCTCATTGTGACAACACCAAACCGCAATGACACCATACCATTTTTTCTCCTTTTTTGTTCTGTACGTTTTTTATTGTAAGTGTAGTGTACAGAGGGATTACAGTTACCTTACATGAGTAAGGTAATGGGTACATATCCTATCAAACATTGCTGCCTTGACATCACGTTGTCACTTTAATGTCGTAGACCCATTGTGAATGACTATTCTTTGATTTCATTCTATTTCAAATGTGCCATGTGGGTTGATATCAGGAAACCATTGTGAACTCACAACCTTTGTGACATCTAAATCTCTTTGTCACAGCACTTTTCCTTTGTTATATCATTAACCCACTGTGACATCAAATACCTCTCCTGTCCTCATAACTTTTGTGAAATGCCATTGTGATATCTTAGGCCCTTTGTGAGTTGAAAATCTGTGTTCGACTTCATATTTCAAATACGACATGAGATATCTAAAATCCAAAGTAACATCATGATATCACACCGCTGGACATCATAACCATTGTGTCACTTTGTGACATCTCAGACCTGTTAGTTCTTCACCTTCTTGACTACATATATTTTGGTGACATCAGAATCCCTTCCCAAATTCATATACTTATGGTGAGTTAATGACAATTGAGATCCCACATGCCATTGTGACATCACCAACCCCTTGGTACATCTCAAATCTATTGAGACCTCCTCATCAGTATGGCGTCACCAATTGTGACATCAAAACATTATTATAACATGTTGTTGAGACATCACATTGTCATTGTGAAATCACTGTTCCATTGGGTTTTCACATAGTATGACCACATACTATGAAGCTTCTTCTATCACCCAGTGTCCTCATATTGAATTATGAGTAATTGAAATTGGATGTATCATTCGGATATTACAAACTGTGACATCACAAAACCATTGTGACCTCATCACGATTGTGACATCAAAAACCCAATGGGACATCTCATTTTCATTGTGACATTATGGATCACATTGTGCCCTTTGAAACCTATTATGACCTCTTACCACTTTGAAAACACACATGGCCTCTGTGACGTCACAGAAGATTTTTGTGTCCATATGCTCATGGAGAACTAATGACAACTGACATCAGACATACCATTTAAACATAAAAAAATTCTTTCTGACATTATCATTATTGTGACATCATGTTGTCATTATGACACCATCAGCTCATTTTGACATGTAAAAAACTACAATGACATCATAGCATTGTATCATCTCATTGTCATTCTGATGTCATAGACATTTTGTGTTTGCTTATTATGTTATTTGATTCTATTTCTAATGTGGCATGTCGGTTGATATCAGAAACCCATTGTGAGTTCATGACCATTGTGATATCATGGTGCCTTAGTAGCATCATATTGGTATTGTGATGTCACATTGCAAAATAGATGTCACAAAGGGATTCTGATGTGACAATGTTTATGACATCACAAAGAGTTTCTGATATCAACCCACATGCCACATTTCAAATACAATGAAATCACAGATTTGGCATTCATAATATGACTATGATGTCACAATGACATAATGGCAAATGCTATAATGTCATTCTCATTTTGTGTTGTCACCATAAGCTAAGGATGTGATAACAACAATATGGTGTCACAATGGTTATGACGTCCCACAGGGTTTATAATGTTACAGTGGTTTTGAGGTCACAATATATTTCTGATATCAACTGATATGCCACATTTGAAATAGAATGAAATCACAGGATATACATTCACAATGTGTCTATGACAGCAAAATGGCAATGCGATGTCATAATTCTATGATGTCACTGTAGCTAGGTGATGTCACAATGAGCTGATGATATCATAACGACAGTCTGATGATGTCATAAAGGGTTTGCTATGTCATATCTTAACTGCCATTAGTTTATAATGGGGATATGAGAATGAAGTCACAATGACATACACAAATGAACTGTGATGACACAAAGGCCATGTTTTTTGTCAAAAGTGCTAAGGTTCCTAACTGGTTTCATTTGTCAAAGTGTTAATGATATAAAAATGCGTAAGTGATGTCAAACTAGTTTGTAATATCACACCTTATTTCAAATTTCAATTGCTACAAGTTCATAATGATACAAGTTCAGAAAAGGAGCTTGATGTCCCAAAGGCCATGCATTTTCTAAGATGTGATGAGGTCATAATAGGTTTGTGAAAGCATGATGGTACAGTGATATCACAATTGCAATATGATGTCAAATTATAATGTCATAAGAGTGTTGTTATAATCACAATTAGTTGGTGATGCCATAATAGTGATGAGTTCAAAATAGTTTTGTGATGTCGCAGTAGATTGGAGATGTAACAATGGCATTCAACAACTCAATTGTCAATAACTCACAATGAGTATATGAGTTTAGAATGGGATTGTGAGGATTCCAAAGGCATATGTTGGCACAAATGTGATGAAGACGAATAGATTTGTGATGTGACAATGTGACACAATGGTCATTACATCTAGCAGTGTGATGTCACAATACTCATGATGTCACAGTATATTATTAATATTTAATGTCATACCTGAAATAATATGAAGTCAAAAATAGAATGAGCTCTCAATGGGCCTAACATAACACAGTGGCAACATGTCACAAAACTTATGAGGACAGGATATGTTTGAATTGTCACAGTTGTTTAAAGATATCACAATGGCAACATTTTGTCACAAAGGGATTGTAATGTCACAATGGTTATGAAGTCAAAATGTGTTTTTGATATGAACCCACATGCCACATTTGAAATATAATGAAATCACATAATAGGAATTCCTAATGTTAATATGATGTCACAATGACAATGTGATGTAATAATGGTATGATGTCATTATTGATTTGGGATATCATAATGACCTGATATTGTCATAATGACAATGTGATGTCACACCTATGATTATATTGTAAATGATTTGTGATATCACAATGGCATATCTGATCTCAATTGACATTTCACAATGGATACACAAAGGGACTGTGGTGTCACAAAGGCCATGTGTTTTTTCAACGGTGCTAAAGATGTCATAATGGGTTTGGGAAGTCTCAGGGTGATTGTAATGTCACAACAGAAATGTGATAGCACAATGTCTTTGTGATGTCACATTGGTGAGGAGGTCACAATGGACAGGACAGGTTTGTGATGTCACAACAGGTTAATGATATCACAATGGCACTGTGATATCACAAAAGGATTTTCATGTCACAATGGCTTTGAAGTTACAATGGATTTCTGATATCCACCAATATTGCTTGCTTGAAATAGAATGAAATCACAAAATAGGCATTCACAATATGTCTATAATTTCACTATGACATATGCTGTCATAATTCTATGATATTTAAGCTTGGTGATGTCATAATGGCATGTCTAATTTTATTGGTCATTAGATTACCATGAGGATCCCAAAGGTTGTTATGTGCTGAGTCCTTCAAAATGTGCATTCTGCTGAGTCCATTACACAGGTTTCTTTGTGCTATAGTTTTTAAAGTATGCTGTGTGCTGTCATCCAAAAGGGTGCTATGTTCTGAGTCCTTGAGAGGTAGGTATCCCTGAAAATCACACACACGCACACACACAAACACACACTAAGAGAGGGTAACCTTGCACCTGTTTAGTGTGTAGAGTGGATGGAGAAGAGTCTCTCCCTGCCGTTGGGCTGAGGGAGGGGTTCGATGCCATGGACATCTGCTGGGGTTGGGAGGAAGCCCTGAACTGAGGTGAGGCTGCTTCTTCCGTGGCCTGTTAGCCTTAGGGCAGTCAGGGCACCACAAGGTCAGGGATGGGGGGCATGGTCGAGTGGGGAGGGGGCGTGACTGAGGAGAGGACAGGACGTGGCCGAGGGAGCACATATCTGCTGCAGTCAGAGGCACATGGGGGCTGGCTCACTTGTGCAGCATGGGTGGAGCAGCCCGGGAGAGAAGTGGGGAGGGGGGCAGAGAGAGACAGCAGAGAAAAGAGCAGTCACAAGCATCAGGGGAGGCGGCATCAATGGCTGGTTTCTGCTGCTGTAGGATCACGGGTCTGGGCCAGGAGCGCAGAGCACACAAAGCCAGCACAGCTGGCACATCCCTCCCACAGGCACTGAGAGGCTCAGAGGCCAAGTAGGCCCTGAGTCTGAGATTCCAATGCCAGGAACTCAACTGGGCCTGGGGTGGGCTAAGCCCTGCCACCCACTTGCCCCTGTCCTGGCCCCTTTTCCTGCCTTCCCCATGGCATCACGTTTCAAACATGGGCTGCTGGCTCAGACCTGCAGCACCTCTCAGAGTCATCCAGTGATGTGCCCCCGGCCAGCTTGTGACCCTGACCATGTCCTGGCCCCCCCATCCTCTGCTCTGGGCCTGAACATCTGCCATGATGCTGCCATTGCTGCCCGCTGCATCCAGAATGGCAGCCTATAGCATCTCCCAGCAGCACACATGAGTGGCCTTCCCATGGGCCCGCACCTCGTGACCTCTCCCAACCCCCCTTCCCCACCCCAACTCAGACCCACGACTCCCGCTTCCTTTGTCACATCCCAACCTTGCCTCACAAGTGCCAGGGGCCAGCCCTGGCTCTGCCACAAATGCTCCCCAGGAGAAGGGGGTGGGGGAGTGGTTGTCGACCCAAGGATCCCAACCTTATCCCTAGTGTCAATGTCCCAGGAAATGGGGAGATGCAGGGTTGGGTGAGAAGGGGACATCACCAAGCCCCTGGCCTGGAGCAGTGGGAACCACACAGCCCCACATCTTCACCCTTCCTCACCTAGGTGGGAACTTGGTGGCTTTATAAAGAGGTGGGGAGCAGCAACTCCACACCTGCCTTCTCGGATCTTTTCCTTTTTTCTGGGGGTGGGGGGGTGTTGGATGCAGAAGATAGGGACCCCTTGCTGTGTGAGTCCTTGTCCTCTGTTCTCAGTCACCCTCTCACCTGAGGAGGGTATTGGAAAATCCCACTAGGGAGGTGAGAGCACTGGGGGCCAGATGAAAGGTGAATATCTGGGAGGAACACACTCCCTCTGACACACATACACCTGGCCTGTCCCCCCCACCCCAGCTGTCAACAGTACTCACAGTTTGATCACATTTCCCAGCTCTGCCAGCATCTGCTGGTGCTCCTGGTCCATCTGTTCTCCTTGTCCCTCCAAGAATCCACCCAGTCACCCAGAAGCATCTAGTCTGGAAGTAGGGAGTCTGTCCATGTATGTAGCCTTTAGAACCCCATCCATTTCCTCAACACCATGCCCATGCCAGGTCAGACACCTCGTTGGGCACCCCATGACCCCCTGCTTGTTTTCAGTCCTGGCTCTGAGGAGCCACCGGTCTGGGGATTCCTTCACCCAGCGTCCTGGCTTAGGGTTTTGGTAAATGGGGATTTAAGGCTGGTTGTTCCCAAGGGGAAGAGTTTGGCCCTGGGGAAGGTGAGAGGCAGGGTGGTGCTGTGTCATTACAATGGTGCTCCCCTTGGGTGGGAACCCTTGGTTCTGAAAAGGGAATGGGACATGGGCACCTGCATGCTCCAGCTGAACATTGTCCCAGATGAGTAACCAAAAAACTTAAGAGAGGCACTACTCTGAGTCTGTGTGTATGTATGTGTATGTGTGTGTGTGTATGAGAGAGAGAGAGAGAGAGAGAGAGAGAGAGAGAGAGAGAGAGAGAGAGAGAGAGAGAGAGAGAGAGAGAGAGAGAGAGAGAGAGAGAGAGAGAGAGAGAGAGAGAGATCATCTTTCTCCTTGTACATCCTGACTGTGCTCAGGTGAGTGATCATTTGGCAAATTGCAAGTGCTGCATCGAAGACACTTCTGTCACTGTTCTGGATTTGTGTGTGTGTGTGTGTGTGTGTGTGTGTGTGTGTGTGTGTGTGTGTGACCATGTCTAAAAACAGCAAAAGCACTTTATTTCTATTTGTGTATGTACTTGTTGTTGTTCTTTTTTCATCAGTACCAAGTATGAGCCCAGCCACAATATTTGATTTCTGCTTCACAGTTTCATGGCTCCTTTATGGAATATTTCAGTAGACATTCCTTTCCTCCCCTTTCCACCTCTCTTTTCTCCCTTTCCTGTAGCACACAGTAGCTGCTGGGTCTGCGTGGCCCTCCCCTAGGAGACCTGTGTGAACTCGAGTGGACACCTGTCCTTCTATCCCAGGCCAGAAGTTTGGTGAGGCGAGTGTGTCCACAGCCACACTCTTCTAGACAGACACTCTGCTCTCAGTGTATAGTTGGAGCTAATTCAAGGGTTGGGAATGTGTCTGACAAACATAATTAGGGACGGAGATGGGGAAAAGGGTAGGGCAGGGGCTATGAAGCTATGAGGTTTTGGGGGCTGGCTTACAGTGTGACATAGCAGATGTTTCACCATGACCGAGGATGAGAGGGGAACCTTACCTAGGGCATTTATGGTCTCTGTGGGCATCCAGGCCCAGGGCTCCAGGGCCCCACTGGTGGCGTGGATTCTCTCCCGGGGCAGTGCACCAGTGGTCAATCCTCCCTGGAGTCCTGCAGACTCCAGTCTGTGTCCTGTCTAGGACGTTTCAAGCTGGACAGTGGTAGGCAAGTCCATTCCCCCTGCTGGAGCCCGCTTGGTTATCAGGACATGGCAGTTAGATAGGGATCGATGAATGCCAGTTTCTGTAACCTGCTGTAGGCTGTCTGGAAGCAAAAGGGGACCACTGATTTTGGAACCCTTTAAGTTTGATTGGGACAATTTAAATGCTACATTTTCCAGGTTTTTTTTATTTAAGCTGGCAATTTCCACTAATGCCTTGGATGGACGATTTCAGCTGCCAAACAACGACGTTCAAAGCGGCACAGGCAGAGTTCCCAAGCCAGATTATTTCTTGCTTTGAACGCTGTGCCTTGACTGCCTTTCTCTGGCAGCTGCTGAATCTCCTCCAGTTCTCTCTAGGGTGACCACCTCAGTCGGGGACGTCCTGGGGAGCAGAGATTGTGACCTTGCCATCCTCAGCCTGACAGCTCTGTGCAGATACGATTCTCAGCAACTGCACTAGATTCTGGGAGATTCAGAGACCCTAGGCTGCCTCAAAGATCCTTTGTCTGCAACATGAAACTTGGGGGCTGGATGTGGTAGACCATCCTAGCTGGCCCCAGGGGAGGAGAGGAGGCCTCTTGAACCATTCGTTCAGCTCATGGCAACCTCGTTCATACCTGAGTGGGGAATTGAGTGCCACAGAGCTTGTCAGCCGCTGGACAGAGATCTTTGAGAAGATAGGCATTCTAGAGGCCCTGGAATCCAGTGAGTACATCATGGCTCACATCCTAGGTGTCAAAACAGTTAAGTGTGGTGCCACCAGGAGGGCGTGAAGAGGGAGGAGAGAGAACTGTGGGAGAGCTACATCAGGCTTCGGCAGAGGAATAATTACAGGGGATACTTACCTGAATCAGATGGGACTTTTCGGTAGTATTGTCATAGACAGATGCTCATTTATTTATCCAACAAACCTATACAGTGTGCACCATGCTCTGGGAGGTCTTAGACAATGAAAGGTTCCAGGACTGTTTCCACAGAACATGAAGAAACCTTGGTTTGAGCTGGATGGTGGTGCTTCAGGCCTGTCATCCTAGTTACTTAGGAAGCTGAGATCCAAGGATGGAGGCTTTTGGCCGGCGCAGGAAATCCTGTAAGACTCTTGTCTTCAATTAACTACCCAAAACAAAATACCAGAAGTGGATGTATGGCTCAAGCCATAGACTGCTAGCCTTGAGTAAAAAGGCTCAGGGATAGCACCTAGACTCTGAGTTCAAGGCCCATGATTGACACAAAGAAAGGAAAGACAGAGACAGCGAGAGAAAGAGAGAGACATAGACAGAGACAGAGAGAGACAGAGAGAGAGAGTAGGGAAAGACAGAGGGAGAAAAAGAGGAAAGGAAGGAAGAAGGGAGAACATGCAACACTTGGTTTGGAGTCCCTGGATCAAGGGAGCCAACCATTCACAATCTTTGTGGGGACAGTTCCAGAGATTAAAGTCATTATGTAGGATAAAGCCACTGACCCCTCAGCAAGTTCATGACATCTAGGAGCTGTGTGCTCAACCGACTGCAGAGGAAAGCAGCCTCAGTAGACCCTAGGGATCAGGGTGGGTCACCAGGTTTCAATCATCCCTGGCCCCAATGAGTTTATTTTCTGGTCAGATAAGAAGAAAGTGTCCAAGGGCTAGGGATGTATTGGGGTGAGGGAGTGTGAAGGGGGGAGGTAAGTGATAATTAGGAAGATGAAGAGGGAGGATGATCCCAAGTCAGGTGTGTCAGGACATTTTAGCCATGATCTCTCTTGACAACCTAGAGTACCAGTGATAGAGCCTTTGATCCAGCCACGCTGCTATTAAATGTCCTAGCACCTTGGTTTCACCATTGACAACTTGGCTGTCATTCACTGCAGGATGCCTGTGCAGTACATCCTTGGGGGCTGGGACTTTCGAGTGCTCAATCGGGCTCAATTTGAAGATGACACCCCTGGTGTTCATTCCTCCACAAGAGACAGAGGTAAGCATGTCACTGGCACAGGACAGCTTGGGAATGAGGGCGGGAGTTGGGAACCATGTTGCTCCAAGACTTCATCTAGAGGGTGCTAGGGCCCCGTGACTGCCATTCTCAGTGGCAGAAGGGGGTCTCTTTGCTGGCTCAGTCTTTAATCTAGATGGCAGATTTGGGATTCAGAGAGGGCAGGCTGAAGGTGGGGCAGGGCTGGGTAGAGACTGGTGGGAAAACCAGAGGCACTGAGCTCTGAGCAGGGTTGCTCTTTTGATAATACTCAAACACAGGAACATTCCTGGGATAGATCAGCCCTTTTCACCTTCGCAAGAGAGAGGAAGCTAGAGCCCCTCAGTCTCAGTCCTTTGACTAAGAAACCTTATCGTGTGTTTGGATAACTATATCTCACCTTACTATCCAGTGTTGAGGCAGGACTCTGAGAGTTCCTGAGTCTTTGATAATTTCAGGGGATCCTCAGTATGAGATCGTACTTGAACGTCCTAATTTGGTGCATGGTCAGTCCCATCTAAGACTGCCAAGGTGTAGGACAAATTATCTACAGAATCATAGCAGGGTGGGATCTGTTCTGAGAGTCTTGATTATTATGTGTGAGCTTTGAGCACCCGTGTGCCCACCTGCTTCCCTTTCTTGGGTGGATCTTTGCTAGGAAATGCTTAAAATTAGGGGGTGTCTTGTCTTTTATGCTCCAAGATAGGACTCTAACATTTGAAGCAGAGCTTTACTTCTAGCTCTTTTGGGTTTAATTGGAGATAAAGCGTTCTCATGGACTTGTTGCCAAGTGTGGCATCCAACTGAAGTTCTCAGATCTTAGTCTCCTAAGGGGATAAGATGACAAGCATGGAAAAGTATCTTTGGCCGGGTGCCAGTAGCTCAGGACTGTCATCCTCGGTACTCAGGAGGTGAGATCTCAAGATCACAGTTCAAAGCCAGCCTGGGTAGGAAAGACCCTGAGACTCTTATCTCCAACAAACCACCACAAAACCAGAAGGAGTGCTGTGGCTCAAGCCTTGAGCTGAAGAGCTCAGGGATAGCACCCAGGCCCAGAGTTCAAGCCCCACAACCAAAAAAAGAAAGTAAAACATCTTTGCCTGCAAAAATGTGGAGGTGTGTGTGTGGGTGCTGTGGTTGAGAGACCAGGTGCTGGCCTCACTGTATAGACATTTCTAAGAACTCCCCAAGTTTTCCCCAGTTTGAAGCCACAGTAGGATGGGCGGTGCCTTACCAAGAACTCAAGAGGACGAGGCCTTTGGCAGGTAGTGAGTGGGTGAATGGGTGCAGAGATCGGATTGTTGTGCCTGTATTCTCTCCATTAAAGGATGGATTTGGATGCTGAGTGTCAAAGTTTGAAGTCAAGGGTTGCAAGAAGTTCGTGGCCTGACAAATTGGGTTTCCTCTGGGTATATGAATGTGGCTAAAGCAGGGCGCTGCTGGTGGCTCACAACTGTCATCCTAGCTACTCATAAAGCTGAGATGTAAAGACCAAGGTTCAAGGCCAACTTGGTGATACTTCATATCCAATGAGCCACCTGAAAACAGGAACTGGCGCTGCGGCTCAAGTGGTAGAGTGATCATCTTCAGCTAAAGAGCTGAAAGTCAGTGCCCTGACCCAGAGTTCAAACCCCATGACCAGCAATAAACAAAGAGGTGGCTGAGTTTTCCACATAGCACTGTGTATGGTAGGAAATTCCATGCTGGGTTATGAAACATTCCAGATACGTTTGAGGCTCAATGTTGTGTCTACAGTTGGACTGAGTACGATAGTGCCATCTTCTCACAGGTCAGATATGATCCGAATGGAGGGAGTTCGTGGTTCTGTTCTCAGGAACCGCTGAGGCCTTGGAATGTCTGTGAGTGTGTGTGTGTGTGTGTGTGTGTGTGTGTGTGTGTGTGTGTGTGTATGTGTGTGTAATTTTCCCTCATCCTTCTCTGTCCCCTTCTTAGGTGACTGTCCTCCTCTTTCTGACTTCAGATGGTGCCCTTCCTCCACATCGACCTTGCCTTTAGCTCCTTATCAGGGTCTACAATGAGTCGTAAATTGCCAGTGGCCTGTGTTCCATATTTTCTCTGGGGCTCAAGTCTGGCTGTCCAAATATTTGGCCGCCTCCAGCGGATTCTGGTACAGCAGTGCCAGCTGGCATAGGGTCTCCCATGCCTCAGAGGGAGGGCCTCAGTCACACGATGTCCTGTCCTTTTCCTCAGCTGGGCCTCTGACATCCCTCTCAACAGGCTGGCAGTGGAGTGGGGAATGGGGGGTTGCTGGTGGGTCTGGCCAACTCAAGCTTGACAGCTGACTGAAGTCCACCCGAGCAAGGAGGATCCAGGGCTACATGGGAGGTGAGACCAAGGTGGCTTGGAAATATTGGTCGGTGTCTAGGAAATGTAAATGTACTTTATCACAGGAAAGTCTATCTTCTGGCCCCAGCTGGGACTTCTAGACAATTCCGGATGCCCAGAATTCAGAGGCACAGACTTTAGACTCCAGGACCAGGGAGCTGGGGGATGAGAGACTGGTATGACCAATAACTCAATGTTCTGGAGTATTAGTCTTGACCTGGCCATGCCCCTCACCCCTTGTGTACGTCCACTTCTTAACCCAGTGTTGGCCACACACTGGCCACTTGTGGCAGTACTGTGGAATTGGCAGAAGTGGAGGTGAGACCTATGATGACCAAAATCTGGATTTATGGCCTGCGGGGCTGGCAATGAGTGTCTTAAAAAAAATCTTTGAGCTGTAACTCAAGGCCTAGGCACTGTCCCTGAGCTTCCTTTGCTCAAAGCTAACATTCTACCACTTCATCCACAGCTCAACTTTCATCTTTTTTAGAAATTGAGTGGAGATAAGTGTCTCATGTTCTTTCCTGCCTGGGCTGGCTTCAAGCTTCCATCCTAAGAGCTCAGCCTCTTGAGTAGCTAGGATTGCTGGCACCTGCTAATGATGTTAGTGTGTGTGTGTGTGTGTGTGTGTGTGTGTGTGTGTGTGTGTGTGTGTGTGTGTGTGTGTGCTTACCGGGACAAGAACTCAGAGCCTAGATGTTATGCTTTAGCTTGTTTGCACTAGGTTCGTGCTGTACCACTTGAACTATCGTAGCTCAACTTCCCAGCTTTTTGGTGATTCATTGGCTAGCTTTGAATCTTGATTGATCCTCAGGTCTCAGCCTTGAGTAGCTAGGATGACAGGCATGAGCCACCTTCGCCCAGCTGATAATGGCCTTTCTCCACAGTGGACTTGGAGCTTCTGAAATCTTCTTTATTTTTTCTGTGCCTGTACTGGGGCTTAAACTCAGGGTCTGCGCTCAGGTCTCAACATTTTCCCTCAAGGCTGGTACTCTACAACTTGAGCCACAGATCCATTTCTGGCTTTTGGTAGTTCATTGGGAAGAAGAGTCTCAATAACTTTCTTCCCCTGAGCTGGCTTTGACCCACGATCTCTGATTTCAGTCTCGTGAGTAGCTAGGATTTACAGGGGTTGAGCCACTGGTGGCATTGGGTAGAAGCTTTTCTTAAGCAAGGGTTCTTCCCTGCATTTGCCCTGACTCCTCCATGCAAAGGAGGCCTTAGGGTCAGGAGCTGTGAAAAATAGGCTTTCAGCCAGAGGAAATGGCTGGGGTCCATGGTGAAAAGTCAAGCTAATCTTCCCCTGGGCCCCATTCTGGACTCTACCGTCTGCCTTACCTGTGACTCAAGTACAAACCTTGACCCAGTCTTGAGTGTTCAGCCAGACTTGTCTGAAGACACAGAACCTTCATTCCCCCACACCACCCGCTCTATACCACACCTCTGGACCTTTGCCCATACTGTGTATGTTCTGCCTTAGGCTATCTGTCCTGTTCCACATCATAGAAATCCTGTGGAATTTGGGCACTGGTTAAATCACCTCCTGGAGCAAGTCCTTCCTTCCATTTTCCCTCTTTTTAAAAAAAATATTGAGTTCCTAGAGATGGAACTTGGTAGGCTGACTGGCAAATGCTCTATATTGGTGTGTGTGTGTGTGTGTGTGTGTGTGTGTGTGTTTGTGTTTGTGTGTGTGTGTGTGTGTATGTTTGTTTGTGTGCCAGTCCTGGGGTTTAAATTCATGGCCTGGATGCTATGCCTGAGTTTTTATGCTCAAGGCTAGCACTCTACTACTTGGAACACAGCTCTACTTCTGGCTTTTTGGGTGTTTAATTGGAGAAAAGAGTATCATATAGACTTTCTTGCCTGCACTGTCTTGCAATTATGATCCTCAGATTTCAGCCTCCAGAGTAGCTAAGAGTATAGGGGTGAGCCACCAGCACCTGCCATCTCCCTCTTACCTATATCCTTGGCCCTCCTCTGAGTCCCAGAAGAGTATGTCTCACCAAGCTCACATTTTTTTTTGCTAGTCTTGGGCTTGAACTAAGGGTATGGGCATGTTCCTGAGTTGCTTTTCCTCAAGGCTACATTATATCACTTAAGCCACAGTGCCAGTTTTGGCTTTTTCTGTTTATGTAGTACTGAGGAATCGAACTTCAGGCTTCATGCTCTCTAGGTAAGCACTCTACCACTAAGCCACATTCGCAGCCCAAGGCTCACTTCTAACAGGATCTATGAGGGTGGGATTTCAGCACAGCAATCGCTGGCCATTTTATATGTTTGCCAGGATTTGGGACCAGCCTGAGACTCGGCAATGAGGAATGATGAATGAATGATATCCACCAGGCCCCAGAGATCTAGGCTCACATCCTACAGAGGGATAGGAAATATGGAGCCAGAAGCTTCCACAACTGCTACAGACTAGGAACTGTAGTCTCCCTGGAGGCAGTGTCTGGCTGCTAGATATCCCAATGAGACACCTCAGCCAGAATGTAATGCACCCTTTGCATACACCAGCCCAGGCAAGCCTTCGGTGTTTCACTTATTAAATGGCAAAGAAGGATGCTTTGTTCAAGCTACTGGCTCATACTTAGTACTCTCTGAGGGCTTTTCCCAGCTTGCCCAGGTTGGGGGTCTGGGCATGGGCAACCTGCTGAAAGCCCATTGTCTATACATCATCCATCTATACACAGAGACATGGAGTTACTGAATTCTTTTATTTCTTTGGCAGGTCCGAGGTTGAAATATGAGACTAGGCCCTATCCCTGATCTCCTTTTGCTCAAGGGTAGAGCTCTGCCCTTGAGGCACAAGCCCAACCCATGGGCATATTTTCCTGTGATCTCTTAGAAATAAGAGTGTCTAGGACTTTCCTGCCCTGGCTGAATTCAAATTGACATTCTCTACACCTCAGCCTCTTGAGGAGCTAGCATTAAAGACAGGAGCCACTGACATCTGGCTTTCTTTTCTTCTTGCTGTCCATTTTATAATCATGATAATCTGAAATCTTCACAGTGTCATTCCAATTGTTTACATTTGAAATAAATCATCTAGGCCTGGAGTTAGAATGCCAGGACTGCCACCCACAAATGGAGGGAGATCCTGACAAACTCATTACTATTTATGTGAATGCTAATGGAATGTTATCCAAGTAATCAAAGTAATAAAAAATTTGCAGTTAATTCATGATTCTATTTTAGAATGCCACAGAAAAATTATTGAACTTTTATCTTCCATTCTAGCACCATGGTGTGATTCCTCTAATGGAAGGATTTTGACTAATTTTTAATTAATGCTTTTATAAGTATTCAGCCATGATACTTCATTAAATGGAGACATAACTTAAAGTAATAATTGGTAACTGTATATATATATATATATATATATAATTTAATGATATCCTCACATTCTCTCTCTAAGTGTGTATATCTATACATATATATATATATATATATATATATATATATATATATATATATATACAGCAATCTACACATCTATCAATATATATGTTGGGCACTATTGTGGCTTGATCACAGTTCCTCAGAATTTCCTTACAGCTCAGTTTGCCAGAAAATGGTGAGCTAAGACTGTGACCCCATTTATGGTTTGGGCATTCTAGGCAATGAGTTGAAATCCCAGCATGGCCAAAAATTTATTCATGGAGTAAGAAGCCACTTTTGACACATTTTTTTTCCTGAAAAATATCCTGGGTCTCAGTATGATATATAATCCATATGCAAGTATATCCTATGTGATAGGATATAATAAATGAAATGTTATGCATGTAATAATACTAAATAAATAAGTGTAATAAACATCATACTCACTAAACCCATGCATGTAAATAAATCTCATATATGAATATTATTTTTTTCAGTTCTGGGGCTTCTATTCAGGCCCTGGGAACTGGTCTAAAATTTCTTGTCTTCAAGGACGGTGAGCTTCCCCTTCAACCACAGTGCCACAGTGTTACCCAGACCCTGAGTTCAAATCGTAGGCCTGCCAGAAAAGTGGTGCAAATTCCCAGCCAGGCCTTTTTTTTTCCTTTGGCCTAGCACAGGGCTTGAACTCAGGTCTTGGAATCTCTGCCACAGTTGACCCTTGGATCCTTGGATCCAAGTTCAAATCTCGGGGTAGGCTAAAAATAAAAAATAAAAAAGAGAAGGATAAAACAGAGAAGTTCAAGAAGGTGGTTTTGCATTTTTTCGCCTTTGCATTCTGACCATCCTGGGCCTAAATGAAAAGGCCCAGAAAGTGTACATGACCTTGCGTGCTGATGTTTGTCTGGCTATTAGGAAAGCCATAACCGAAACTTCAACTTAGGACTGGGGGTCGAATCCTGGGACTACCACTAATGATTGTTGGGAGATTCTAAGAAATGCATGCCAATATACATCCATACAAATGGAATGTTATAAAAGTAACAATTAAATTAATAGTGTGTGAGTATACTATAAAATTATACACAATAATTATGCTACTTTGACTAATTTTCAATTAATACTTTGTTATATATTCAACCATGATACTTAAAACTTGAAGGAATAATTTGTCAATAATTACTACTAATATATGTAATTTCATAATATACAGACAACTTTCTCTTGTTTTATACATATGTATACATATATATGTATATATAGATGTCAATCTACATATTTATCTGTTTATACACTTGTCACTCCTGGGGCTCAGTTGTATAGTGATGGCTTGTACATACAAAGCCCTGGATTCGATTCCTCACTACCACATGCACATAAAAATCCAGAAGTTGTGCTGTCACTCAACAGTAGAGCACTAGCTTTGAGCGTAAAAGCATAGGGACTGTGTCTAGCCTCTTACTCAAGACAAAGTACTGGCACCAAAATAAGATTGAATGTTGTGACTGCAACTCTATAAGTATAGGACTTCAAATACCTCATCACAGAGCAAGCCATGAATCTGGTGCTGACAGCTGCCATCTAACCTGACTTAGACAGAGGTATGCCACTGCAACCCAGCTCCACAGGACCACATGCTGCTGGCTCGCTCATCCCTGTCATCCAAGATATTCGGGGGCTGAGATCTGACACTGATGGGTTTAAAACCCAGCCCTGGCAGGATGTCTGTGAAACTCTGTGCTGTGGTTCAAGCAAAAGTTCTTAGGACAGTACCCCCAACATTTTAGTGCAATCCCTATGGCTGAATACCCCCCCCCCCGCAGAAAAAACCCCACCAATCTCAATCATTAGGTGTAAACTTTGTGCAGTTTGTGATGTGTTTCTGAAAGAATGGTGATACTGATGAAAGCACCCTAATACTAATGACAGCTTGTGGGAAACAGCTATGTGATGAGTCCTTCCTGAGGTGCTGGTTCATTCATGCGGTGCTGTGTGCTGAGTCCTGCTCAGGATGCCATGTACTGAGTCATTCACAGGGTGCAGTGTTCTGAATCCTGCATTGGGTGCTGGGTGCTGAGTCTTTCACTGGATGCTGTGCGCTGAATCCTGTAAAGAGTGTTATGTGTTTTGTCCTTCAAAGGGTACATTCTTTCATCTTCCCCTTGTAATAGCTCCACAACTTGGATGATTATGCAGACAAGAATATTGAGGCTCAGATATGTCCCCATGGCAGGGACAAAATTATGTATTACTGAAGAGTAGTGAGTTGTCTACTGCAGACAATTGCTTTGTTTTGTTTTTTTCTCAGTCATGAACCTTGAACTCAGGGTCTTGGTGCTGATCCTTACCTCTTGGACTCATGGCCAGCACTCCACCATGTGGAGCCAAGGACCCCCTTGCAGCAGAGTGCCACAGCCGAGGGTTGTATAGCCAACTACTGTCATCCTGGCTTCTCAGGAAGCTGAGATCAGAGTATCTGGATTCCAAACTATCCCAGACACAAAAGGTCCCATGACACTATTATCTCCAATTCATCACTAAGAAATGTGAAGTGGAAGCTGGGTGCTTGTGGCTCATGCTGGTCAACCTAACTACTCAGTAGGATGAGATCTGAGAATCATGATTCAAAGTTAGCCTGGGCAGAAAAGTCCATGAGACACTTAGCTCCAATGAACCACCAGAAAACCGGTGGCTCAAGTGGTAGAGCACAAGATTAGAGCTGAATTGCTCAGTGATAGCACCCAGAACCAGACTTCAACTCATACAACTGACAACAACAAAAAAGACATAAGCAAACTAACAAACCTGAAGTAGAGGGCTGGGAATGTGCCTTAGGGGTAGAGTGCTTTGCATACATGAAACCCTAGGCTTGATTACTCTGGACCACATCACTAGAAAAAAGCCTGAAGTGGCTCTGTGGTTCAAGTAGGAGAGGGCAATCCTTGTACAAGAGAAACTAGATACAGTGCTCATGTCCTGTGTTCAAGCTCCAGGACTAGTGTATGCACATAAACACTCACACGCACGCTCGCTCACTCACACACACACACACACACACACACACACACACACACACACACACACACAGAAAGAAGAAGTGAAGGTGTGACACAAAGTGGGAAAGCAGTAGACTTCTGCTCTGACATCATGGTCAGCACCCATGCCCTGTGTTTAACCCCAAAACTTAGCCTCTAAGGGCCCAACTAGGAGAGGTCAAAGGTTTCAAAACCTGATGAGCTTCACCAGCCCCACATGACAGGAAACTTTGTGATATCTGACATGTTCTTGGATTTCCCAAGGTTCTGGAAACCTAGCAGAGGCATCATAGGCCCATCATCGTAGGTAATTAAACATTTAATTAGGTTCAGTGCCCTAGTTGTCTGCCAGAAGGACTCCTGAATTATATTGAGCCCTGTATCTGAACATCAGAATATAGTCTCACAAAGGCAGGAGAAGTGCACAGAACTTGGCCTTCCACGGGAGGTGACACAAATGAAGGCTTCCTGTCAAAATAGAGCACTGGGGAGAGAAATTGCTTGGCTTTCAGAGACTGCCCACACTCCTCCTCATTAAGTGGCCCAGATGAGTTGCTTGTTACACAGCTGTACAGGATTGAGGCCTTTTGTCTGCCTGTCCAGACAATGAGAGAGACTTCTTCCAGCAGGACTGGGGTGCAGAGCAACCTTCAGGCTATACTGCGAGCAGTAAGGGGAGCCCTGGAACATGCAATGTCATAAAAGCATTCTCTGTGTTATGAACTCATAGTATTGAATACAAATTTCCTAGCTTGGTGCCATTCATCATAGCTACTCTGCTCTGGAGCTTCATCTGTAGGAATACATCCATACATAGACAAAGACGTGAAAATACAGGCTCTTTTTGAGGGGGCAGGTCCTGGGGTTGAACTATGAGCCTGTGCGCTGTCCCTGAGCTCTTTTTACTCAAGGGTAGTGCATTAAGCTTGAATCAAAGCCCACTTCTGGGTTTTTCTGTGATCTCTTAGAAATAACAGTGTCAAGGACTTTCTTACACTGGCTGGATTCAAATTCAGATTCTCTACATCTCAGCCTCCTGAGGATCTTTGATTACAGTCAGCAGCCACTGCACCATCTTTCTTTTCTTAATTTTTTCATCTGGACAATCTGACTTTTTAGCGGGTCATTCCAATGGTTTGAACTTATAAGAGACAACCCAATGTTCTTTATAGCTGCTTTCTCGGAGAATGATTTTCTCTCCTCATCTTCCACTCTGGTCACAGGTTTGAAGCCAATAGTGAGAAATGAGTGTCATAGGATTGAGGAGCAAATGTCCACAGGACATGCCAGTTCTGTCACTTAGCATTGAGCTGCAGTGAATTTACTGTCTCAGTATGAGAGGACCAAAAGCTGGAGCGATCTTGATACTGTCTGCATTGCTCCTTTTGCCTATAAAATGATCTAATAATTATAAGTGTTGTGCGTCTCCAACCTTAACTATCTAGGACACACTAGAAGTATCTGCACATTTCTATTTTTAGCTAGTACCTCCTGAGATTTAGATTAAAGGTTTGTGTGGAGCGGCTCCTTGGCATATCCCTGAGGAAAGCTGCTTGAAGCCTCTTCTGGGGATCGCCTTCCAAAGCCAGCCCAAGCAGGAAGTCTGTGAGACTCTTATTGCCAATAAACTACCAGAAAACCAGAAGTGGAGCAGTGGCCTAGAGGGTAGAGCTCCAGTTTTGGGAGAGAAAGCCTAGCAGGAGATACAGGCCAGACCAGGCAGGAAAGTAAGGGAGGTGCTTATGTCCAATTAATGACCAGATGGCTGGAAGTGGAGCTATGGAAGTAGTAGAAGCTCAGCCTTGAGCAAAACAGCTGAGAAACACATTGTACCCTGAGTTTAAGCCCTGAGATGTCCAAAAAATAAAATTCAAAAAGAGAAGGCCAACTTTATGTATCAGTGCCCTACTTACTTACTTGGGTATGTTACTTCCTTGAGTGCAAACAGACCGTATGCAAAGCTTCTGCTTTCATATACTGATTTATTTTACAGATATGCTTGTTACGCATACTGCATCATTCTCTTTATTTCAGCCCCATTGCCTTGCTCTTCCAGGGTTCCAGGCTTCTGTCCTTATACGATGCACATTGCAGCTCTCAGCAACCTATAGTTACATTTTATTATGAGGCCAATCCAGGAACAGTCACAAATAAGGCAGGGGAAGAGAAGATCAGGGTTTATAGAAATAACCTGTATTCAGAAAATTACACTTGGGGACACAATCTGTAGCATACTTATGTAAAAACTACCATTAAGAACAAAAGATGAGGGGGCAGGGAATGTGGATTAGTGAGAGAGTGCTTGCCTAGCATGCAAGAAGCCCTGGGTTCTATTCTTCACTAGTATGTACAGAGAAAATCCAGAATTGGTGCTGTGGCTCAAGTAGTAGAGTGCTAGAGCTAGTGCCCTGGCTTTGAGTTCAACCCAAGAAATGTCAAAAAAGATATATAGGTAGGGAGGGAGGGAGGGAGGGAGAGAGGGAGATAGATAGATAGATAGATAGATAGATAGATAGATAGATAGATAGATAGATAGATAGATAGATAGATAGATAGATAGATAGATAGATAGATAGATAGATAGATAGATAGATAGATAGAAAAATGATACATGAATCTGGTCTTGGATGTCAGAAGGAAATAAGGGAACAATTCCTAGTCATGAGGCCTTCTGCAGTGTGCCAGGACACCAGCATCGCCTTCACACAACCACAGAACAGGAACACTGTCTCTTTCCCACTTCTCTGGCAGATGAAGGCCCCAGAGCCAAGAAGGCAAAGCCTGGTTCTAACTCAGGCGCTTGGAAACAGAAGAGAAACGGCCCTCCCTGTCCTTGGACTGGGGATTTGCATTAATGATATGGACAATGAAGGCAGGAGAATGGACTGGCAGAGATAGAAGAAGGGCCTTGAAATCTGACAGATGTAGAGTCAAAAATCCACTCCCTACAAACAGAGAGCAGGGTTTTTCTACTCTGTTCCTGCCCTCTCTCTCACTAAACTGACTCTCGATTGGTAACCTAAAGATAGCCTGAGGCTCCCTTCACCTAAAGGAGGAAGGTTATTCATTGTTTGAAGAGGCTGAGAAAGCCTGACAATGGTGTAACTCTAACAAATGTTTCAGGTTTCCCCTCATTGCTGGGTGTGCCTGGAATGAATGAATGAAGTGGTTTGCAGCTCACTTCCCAGTTGAGTGTGTATCTTCTGCCTCTTTATCCTACAAGCCTAGCTCTCTCCACCTAGCCTGGCTTTTGATACTGTTTTCTGTCCTTCAAATACAGTGTTACACTGGAGTTCTTCCTGCTAACAGGGCTAGGGTTTGAATCCTGAGAACTTCATTTGAACCTTGCATGGGTCAATGATGTTTCTTTCCTTCTTCTATAGCACAAGAATTCTAATAACATTTAGAGTTCAAGTAACTTCTCATCACCAAGGGAAACACAAGAAGCTGTTGATCATCTGACCTTACAGAAGTGGAAGTCAGAGTATCATAGACTTTCCTGTCCTGGTTGGCTTCACCCTGTAATCCTGAGACCTCAGCCTCCTTAGCTAGGTTGATGAGTGTGAGCTACTGGTGTTCTGCTAGGTTCAGGACTGTAATGACATTGACAATACAAGTCAACTGCTTATCACAAATGGCTTGGGAAGCATATTAAGCCTTTCAATATTGGACCATTCAGATCCCTTTAGCACACAAGGTTATAATGCTAGAATCTGAGAGGCTGGGCAAGTGGATCTGCTACATTTGAGCCTTAAGCTCTGACTCCAATTCTGGTTTACATCAGTGTTTATTTTCCAGGGAATGTTCTCCTAATTAGCAGATAGGAAAAGTACTTTGATTAACCCTTACTTTTTTCCTGTTGTGTGTCTTGTATCAAGCCTGGGCCCTGTCCCTGATCAATTCAGCTCAAGGCTAACACTCTACCACTTGAGCCAAAGCCCCACTAGGGTTTCTTTTTTTGGTGGTACATGGGACATAAGTCTAACAGGCTTTCCTTGCCTCGGCTGTCTTTGAACGGTGATCTTCAAATCTCAGCATCCTGAGAAGCTGAGGTTCCAGGTATGAGCCACCCGCATCTGGCCAATTGTTTTTGACAGTCCTGGGGCTTATTTTTTTTCAAGGTTAGCACTCTGTCATTTGAGACACTCCATTGCTTCTGGCTTTTTCTGAGTATGTGGCACTGAATATTCAAACCCTGGTATTCATGCATGTTGAACCAGCTGTTTACCACTAAGCCACATTTCTAGGCTCGCCCTTACAATCTTATCCCACAACTTGCCTGTCCTGAAAAAAAAAGGCTTCTGAGTATAAATCAGTAAAGAAATTCCTATAGGAAGGTGTTCAAAGATAAATAAGACAAAATTCATACTTGAGACACAGACTCTAAACATGTGAAAACTATTACAAATGCCTCCATTTAATTATGTATCATGTTTCAACACAAAATGTTTTAATGAAAAATGAATCAATGTCCTAAATTATTGTGTATAATTTTATAAAAGATGTGCAAAATGCAATAAATATGTGTATGATAACACTAACTACAATACATAATAAATGAATGAATCAAATAAAAAATAAAATAAATACAAAATCAATAATAAAAATCATAATATGTAATAAACATAATTATGTAAGTAATATCCTATATTACACATGTGTAGAAATACCTTTTCCATTGCAGGACCTCCATTCAGGCCATGGGAACTCTAGCCTGAATTTCATTCGTCAAGGACAGTAAATTTCGCCTTCACCCATGGTTCAAAGGAGTTACTTGGATGGTGAGATCAAATCCCAGCAATGGTAAAAATATTGGCCCAGTTCCAAGATAGTGACTTAATTTTTTAATGAAAGCAGTTATGTTTATTCAGTTACATACTGAACATTAAAAAAAGCAGTGTAGAATTTTGTACAGCTATTCAGACGTCCTTCCCTTACTCCCAAAGTGCTTCTCTGAACACTACATTTTTTTTTGTATGTTTTTTTTTTATTGTAAAAATGTTGTACGGCAGGGTCACAGTTACTTGAGCAAGGTCATGAGTATATTTCCTATTGAGCATTTTTGCCTCCTCCTTTGTTTACCCCTTACCATCCCTTCCCTCCCATCTCCAAAACTACTCTCCCTGCCAAGCTGAGTGACTTATTTTTAGTTTTGGCTTTACATGGGGTTTGAACTCCAGTAGTGGCAAATCTGCACTTTCCCTCACATTGCTACAGATTTACCAAGATCCTGAAGTCCAATCCCAGGCTAGGAAAGAAAACTGACAGAAATTCCAAATCAGGGAGCTTTATTTTTTTTAATTTAGTTAATTAATTAATTTTTTTCTTTTCTTTTTTTTTTTTTTTTTTTTTTTTTGCCATCCATGGGGCTTGAACTGAGGTCGTGGCAACTCTGCCTCAGTTTGGATCATCCTAGGCTAGGTGCTGCTTGGGACCCATACCCAATCCTGGAATCCTAGGCCCAGAGGGCTTGCAAGATGAAAAAACAGTGGGATAGAACGAAAAGTGGGGAGCTGCAAAGGGCTGGGGGTTTTATGTTTTTTTCTTTGCACAGTGCCCATCCTGGGTCTGAATCAAATGGCTGCAAAGTGGATCTGACCTGCCATATCTGAAGGCTGACGTACTATCAAGGAAATTATAGGACAATCTGTCAACATAGACCCTGGCTTCAAATCCATGTCATGACACCTGCCAATGGCAGGAGATCACAAGAGACTCATTCCTATGCATAGGAATACTGATTGAAGGAGAAGTTTGTGCATCGGTCGAGTCTAAAATTGGATGCAATAATCCTAGGACACTGATCGATCTCAATTAATACTTTATTAATCATGAAAAGAATACTATTCCTTTAATGGTGATATAATAAATACCTACCACTTGATAGGAACATAGTATATGTCATTCAATCATAGATAGGCGGCTATGGCTCTTTTTACCAATATATATTTATTTGTATACCACTGTCTGCCTATCCATGTATTGCTGTTTTGCACAATCCTGGGGCAAGATCTCAGCACCTGGGATCCACCTGACAGCTTCATTAGCTAGAGGCTGCTGTGCTCACACTCACCTATTCATGAATTGGGACTGCATGTCCCTGATTTCAGATCCTAGAGCTGCCAAAAATTTAATCTTGGATTAAGAAGCCAATCTGTTTTCCTTTTCCGGGAGAGTCCTGGGTGTCAGGCATGATTGAGAAGACATCTACAAATCTAGATGCTATGTGATAGGATGCAAACAATATAATACATTGTTAGGTGTCATCACAATCAATAAAATAAATGGTAAATAAATGAATAAAACAAAAAATTCAATGAATAACCACCCCAAACATAATATAGTCTGAACATCTGTATGGAAGTTCAATCCTATCTTTAAAATGTATATAAGAAGTATGCTTTCCAGGGATAGGCCATGAATTCAGGCCTAGGGAACAGGCCTGACTTTCTGGTCTTTAAGCACGGTGAGCTTCCCCTTCCCGCACAGTGCAACAGAGTTACCTTACAGACAAAAAAATGCCAAACATTCCAAACAAGGGAGCTTCATTAGCATTTTTAGTATTTTTTAAGTTCACTTCACCTTTGTTTGATACATTTTGATTTTATAACACTGGAGTTTTTCAAAAAAGAGGTTTAAACTTTTACATTTCAGCATAGCACATTGGTGTTTCTATTTTGATCATCTTCCATGAAGAGTGAACATGAAAATAAGGACACCATTTCTCCCTAGAAGGTTGGGACAGTTGATTTTATTTATATTTAGAGTTATTTCTATAATTATAAATTCTCTACATTTGTGTCATGTTAGTTTTCCTCAGTGCCTACAACGAAATACACTAGGGGAGTGATAGCACAAAAAGTTGGGTTTCTGAATAAAAACTCACTTTTGTGAGGACAGCAGGTACTTGTAATCATTTTGGGAATGAACTGGATTGTAAAATGAAAAACAAAAACATTGGGAGTGGGATGTAGTCAGAAGTGGAGCATTTGCCTAAAGATCAGAAGACTCTGGCATAAATGTTTCCTAAAGCTCAAAGTGTTAGAATTTTATGATCTGTATGAACAAACTTTTTTTTTTTTGGTCGTGGGTCTGAACTCAGGGGTCATCCCTGCACTCTTCAGCTCAATGTGAGCAATCGACTGCTTGAATCACAATGCTACTTCCGGTTTTCTAGTGATTTATTGGAATTAAGTGTCTCACGGACATTCCTGTCCTGACTGGCATCCTCAAATCTCAGCCTCCTGATTAGCTAGAATTATCGGCATGAGCCTCCGGTGCCAGGCACATGCACAAACTTCTTAAAGATTGATTTTGAGAAAAGAAACCTGGAATATACTTTTAGTATACATAATTTATAATGCTATGTTTAAGGCACTAATTCAGAAGTATTTATTCATTGGCTGGTTTCTTAGTTTATTTAAAGATATATTATATATATATATATATGCATTATATATATATTATATATATATATATATACATATATTATTAAAAACGTAGCTTTGAAGTGTACCTAAGAGCATATGTGCTCATGTAAAATTACACAACTGCACAAGCTTCATTATTTTTTTTCCAGTTTGGTTGGTACCATAAATTATGTGGGATTTTCTACTGTTGTTTTATTCTCTGTTTTTGGAGGATTTCTCTCCCTTTTATCTCCCTCGCTCCCTCCATGAACTTGAACTCAGCTTGCTCTTTCTCGGCTTGGTTGTTCATAGCTGATTTTCTACCACTTCAGCCATACCTGTAGCCTGGCTTTTTGCCAGTTAATTGGAGATGATTTCTGTCAGGCTTTTCTGCCTTCACTGGTTTTGAAATTTCATCATCCAGTTCTCAGCCTCCTGAGTAGCTAGGATTACAGATGTGAGCCACTGGGGTGCCTAGGGATAAATTAGACTTTGGTTGGTGTATTCTTTCTGTTTTTCTAAGCATGGGAGAATTTCAGTGAATGTCCTGGGTCTGAAGTAAGATATATAATACATATGAAAATCTGTATAGTTCTCATAATATGTAATAAATTTAATACGTGTTGTAAGTGTAGTAATAGTCAATAAATATAATGAATGAATAATACAAAAAAATAAATACCCTCAAAGCAATATGCAGTAAACATAAGTATGTAGATATTAATCATTTTTTTCAAGTGTGGATGAATATTACATAACAGGGCTGGGGATTGAATTCAGGCCTAGGGAACAGACCTGAATTGCTTGTATTCAAAGAGGGTGAGTTTCCCCATTCTCCACAGTGCATTAGAGAGTCCAGATTCTGAGTTCAAATCCCAGGCCTGGCAGAAAAAAACGGACACGAATTCCAAGGCAGGGAGCTCCATTTTGTAAACTTGTTTAACCACTTTGAAAAGTAGTATGGAGATTCCTCAAAAGACTCCACATAGAGCTACCCTATAACCCAGCAGTCCCACTTTTGGGCATTTACCCTAATGTTTACAAACAAGACCACACTAAAGCTACCAGCACAACTATGTTTTTTGCAGCATTATTTACCATAGCTAAGATATGGAACCAACCCAGATGCCCCTCAGTAGATGAATGGATCAAGAAAATGTGGTATATATACACAACGGAATTCTATGCCTCCATCAGAAAGAATGACATTGCCCCATTTGTTAGGAAATGGAAAGACTTGGAAAAAATTATATTAAGTAAAGTAAGCCAAACACAAAGAAACTTAGGTCCCATGATTTCCCTTATTTGCAATATCTAGTATATGTATGAGTCAAGCAGAAAAGGTCAGATAAAGTGATGTTAGGAAAATGAACCCTAAGATATGTATTTTAAATGTATTTTTCTTTCATGCATTTGTTTCTAATGCAATTATAAGATTATTTCTTTGTTGCTTTGTATGTCCCTCCCCCACAGTATAACCACTGCTTTCACTGTATTTGATGTCGGTGTAATTTGTGGAGGAGAAGGGGAAAAACAAGTCATTTAAATAAGGATATAGGTGGACCTGTTGCAACAATGAGAAGTGTAAGTTGTCATGTCAAAAATGAACTTTACAACTTCGAGGGGGGAGGATTAGGTGGGGGGCAGAGAGGATGGGAAGGGATGTGAAGGGTAAAAAATGGAGGAGGCTACAATGCTTGATAAGAAATGTACTCACTATCTTGCCCATGTAATTGTAACCCCTCTGTACAGTATTTTCACAATAAAAAATAATAATAAAAAATAAAAAAATATTTTATGTTTATATACTTTATTAAATTTTATTATATTTTATTTATTAATTCATTTATTTTGCCAGGCACGGGGCTTGGACTTAGGTTGTAGCAACTCTGCCTCAGCCTCCATCACCCTAAGCTGGGATGGTGCAGCTTCTGGGACCACATCCCATCCTAGGAATCAAGGCTTCAGGGGCTGACAGGGAAACAAATTGAAAACAGTACTGAAAAATAGCCTCGAATTGCAGACAGTCGGAGGTTTCTCGGTTTTCCTTCTTGCATGGTGACCACCCCGGGTCCAAATGACACCAGCTACAACCTGTAGGTCACCTGGCATTGCTGAAGGCTGGCAGGCTGGCAGCGAACCCACAGCCCAATCTGGACACCTAGGTGTTTGAATCCCTGTCATGGCACTTAGAAAGGGCTGGAGAGCCTAATAAACTAATGCCTGTTCATAGGAATACCAGAGGAATGTGATCATGTCATGGTTTGTCAATCAGTCTAACATAAAATTAAACCCAATATTTACAAGATGTCGATTGATTTTAATTTATAGTTTATTACGCATTAAAAGAATACGTGTGTGTGTGTGTGTGTGTGTGTGTGTGTGTGTGTGTGTTTTGTCGGTAGTGGGGCCTGAACTCTGGTCCTGGGAACTCTCCCTCAGCTTTTCAGCTCAGGGCTAATGCTGTACCATTTGAGACACAGCACCATTCCTGGTTTTTTCTGATCATGTGGTGCTGAGGAATCAAACCCAGGGCTTATGCATGCAAGACAAGCACTCTCACAGTGAGCCACTTTCCCAGCCCCTAAAAGAATACTATTGATTAAATAGAATTCTCACTACATACCTGTGAATCACTAGGAAGTTAGTATATGTCATTGAATACTACTAGATAGACATCACTGGAAGTATCTAAATTTCTAAATATATATTTATTTTTATACCACCGTCTGCATAGAAAAGTATTGCTATTTTGGCCAAACCTGAGTCTCGATCCCAGGTCTTGGGATCCACCTGGCATCTGAATGTGATAGAGGCTGCCATGATGACACTCACCCATTCACGAATTGGACCTCCTAGGGCCTCAGTTCAGGCCCCAGCATTGCTAAAAATGTCTTCCTGGAGAAAGATTCCAAGTGTGATACCTGTTTTCCTTTTCTGTGCAAGTGCTGGGTGTCAGGTATGATGTATATAATATGTCTGCAAAGCTCCATGCTATGGAATAGATTTCAATGAATGTAATAAATGTTATAGGTGCACTCACAGTCAGTACATAAATAAATGGTAAGTAAATAAATAAATAATAAAATATAATGAATCATTTCAACAAACACGATATAAACTGAATATATGGATGTAAGTATAAATCATATAATAAACATGTCTATAAATGTTATGTTCTCCAGGACTGGGGCTTGAATTCAGTCCTAGGGAACAGGCCTGAATTCTTGTCTTCAATGGAGGAGATCTTTCTTTTCCTCCACCCCCCTCAGTGCATCAGCGTTACCCAGATCCCAAGATGCATCCCTGCCTGGCAAACAACAAAATGGCACAAAATTCAAGACAATGAGCTTTAGTAATATTATTAATTAATTAATTTATTTTTTGCCATGCACGTGGCTTTAACTCAGGTCGTGGCAATTCTGCCTCAGTTTCCATCACGCTAGGCTGGGATGGTGCAGCCTATGGACCCACAGCCCATCCTGGATCCTAGGCCTCGGGGACTAACAGGAAAACAAAATGAAAACACCACCAAAAAAAAAAAGCATCAAACTACAGAAGGTCAGCAGTTTCTATTTTTCTTCCTTGCACGGTGACCATCCTGAGTCTGAATGACATGGCTGCAACCTGTAGTTCACCTGGCATTGCTGAAGGCTGGCGGGCTGTCAGTGAAGCTGTAGGTCAGTGGACACTAGGCCCTGAGTTTGAATCCTGATCATGCCACTTAAAAGGGGCTGGAGAGTCTAAGAAACTATTGCCTGTCCGTAGGAACACCAGAGAAATGTGATCAATGTCATGGTTGGATGAATAGTCCCTCAAAATGAGTCTAGCATAAAATTAGGCCCAATAATCACAGGACACAGATTGATTTTAATTCATAGTTTTTTATGCATTTAAAGAATATTATTGATTAAATGGAATCCTCACTAAATACATGAGAATCGGTAGGAACGTAGTATATGTCATTGAATACTAGATAGACACCTCTGGCAGTACCTAAATATCTAAATTTATATTTATGTACCACCATCGTCATAGAAAGTTACTGTGATTTTGGCCAAATTTAGGTATTTATATTTATTTATGTACCACCATCGTCACAGAAAGTTACTGCGATTTTAGCCAAACAGGGGCTTGATTCCAGGTCTTGGGATCGACTTGGCAGCTGAATGGACTAGAGGCTATGGTGCTGACACTCACACATTCAAGAATTGGGCCTCTCAGGCTTTCAGATCACGTCCCATCATTGCCAAAAATTTTTTCCTGGTGTAAGATTTCAAGTGTGACACCATTTTTCCTTTTCTGTGCAAGTTCATAACATGTCTGCAAAGTTACATGCTATGGAATAGATTGGAATAAATGTAATAAATATTATGGGTGCACTCACAATTCATAAAATAAATGCTAAATCAATAATAAAACATAATGAATCACTACAACAAACACAAAATAGACTTAATATATAGATGTAAGTATAAATCGTATATTTGACATGTCTATAAATGTTATGAGGTGCTTGAATTGAGTCCTAGGGAAGAGTTTAGTTCATTCATGATTCTCATAGGAAATGATAGGCAAGACGTATGGCACAACAATAATTTTTAATTAAGAGTTCATGAAGTGTGACAATAAGAATCACATTCAGAAATTGGAGTACTGATCCAAGAATCAGTACTCACATGATGTAGAGCACATGGGCAGCAAAGATGGCACTGATAGGGAGTTGAGTGGGCAAAGCCTGATTTGCTTTATGTTCAGTGCATAACTAGACCATGGAATCTTAGGTGCATGATAGGGTGTGACCTTGACAGTGATTGTTTCCTCTCTTCCTCCCCTCCCATGCCACCCACTCTTTTTTGCTTTAAAAATGGCTTGCTCTATGTTAATAAATGAGTTTTCCTGCTTGAGTTGACTCCCCACTGCGTCTGATTGTCTCCTGGACTGAGGGAGGCTGGGGAACGGGCGAGCTGCCGCACTTAGCTAACCTCGGACCCTGTCTGTCTTTCGTGTGATGGAAGAAGACCCAACATCTGGCTCCCAACATGGGGCATGAAAGGAAAAATACTGACAAAGGCTAAGCAGTCTGTCAGGGTAAGTGTAACCCTTAGTATGGGCAATGCTATCTCACAGAAGAAGGAAGAGGAGGCAACATTAGGCCTAGAAGGAGTAAAGGAGGACTTGGGAAGTGAGAAGGAAAAGGAATGGGTCAAATTTCACCTAGAACACACATGTTGCATGACAACATCTACGAAGTGTCAATATCATGCTGCTGCTTCAAAGCCGAAATGGTGAGTGGATGTGAAGTGAAATTAGATTTGGCGGATTAAGCATACGATAAGAAATGTTGTTCCAATTATTACGTGTAGGCAGTGGAAGCCTGTTGCTATGAAGAATGTTGAGCCGTACACGCTGTCTGAAATGGTAAATGAGGTTTCTATGTATTCGGAGGCTTGTAAAACAGTAAAGTAAATTCCTAAAATAATAGTAATGAAAAGGGCTTGAATTATTGGGATTCGGTTACCTTCTATGAGGCTGTGATGGGCTCATGTAATTGATACTCCGGAGGCTAGAAGGACAGAGGTATTGAGTAATGGTACGTCTAGGGGGTTTAATGGAGTGATTCCGGTTGGTGGTCAGCATCCCCCTAGTTCAGGAGTGGGGGCTAGGCTGGAATGGTAAAATGCTCAGAAGAAGCATGCAAAGAAAAACACTTCTGAAATAATAAATAGGACTATACCGTAGCGAAGGCCTTTTTGAACTACAGGGGTGTGGTGGCCTTGAAATGTTCCTTCGCGAATTACGTCTCGTCATCATTGGAATATAGTAAGGACACTAGATAGGATACCCATGAGGAGGAGCGTGACGGATTGATAGTGGAATCATATTACTATTCCTGATGTTAGGAGGAGAGCTGATATAGCTCCAGTTAATGGTCAGGGGCTGGGGTTAACTATATGGAAGGCATGTGTTTGGTGTGTCATTAGGTGTTGTCATGTAGGTATAGGCTTACTAGTAGGGTAAAGACGTAGGCTTGAATAAGGGCTACTGCAAATTCTAGGATTGTTAGAAGTGTGAGGATAATGAATGCTGCCAGCGATCCGATTGGGCTAATAGAATAGATTGCTAAGGCAGCTCCTCCGATTAGGTGAATTAGGAGGTGGCCAGCTGTAATGTTGGCTGTTAGTCGTACGGCGAGGGCTATAGGTTGGATTAATAGGCTGATGGATTCGATGATGATAAGTATTGGGATTAATGGTAATGGAGTTCCTTGTGGTAGAAAGTGGGCTAGTGATGATTTAGTTTTGTATCGGAATCCTAGTAGGACAGTTCCTGCTCATAGCGGGATAGCTATTCCTAGATTTATGGAGAGTTGGGTAGTGGGAGTAAATGAATGAGGTAGGAGGCCTAGAAGGTTTGTGGAGCCAATAAAGATGATAAGGGATGTAAGTAGGAGTGTTCAGGCACGTCCTTTTAGACTGTGCATGCTTATTATTTGCTTAATGATTGCGTTTATGAGTCATGATTGGAAAGTAGTGAGACGATTATTGATTAGTCGTTTTGGTTGTGGAAATAGGATGGATGGGAATATAATGATTGCAATAACGAGGGGTAGGCCTAAGAGTGTAGGGGTAGTGAAAGGGGTGAATAAATTTTCGTTCATTTTAGTTCTCAAGGATTAGATGCTTTGGTGTATAGAAAATTTTTGGTCTGTGGTTGTGGGTGGAAAGTGAAGGTTTTAAATTTTAATTGGAAAATAATGAATAGGGTGAGTGTGGTTCCTATAATGGTAACAAATCATGGTGATGTATCTAATTGTGGCATATCATTATGGGACAATTGGTGTCCTGTCTTTAACTTAAAAGGTTAATGCTTTAATAGCTTCATAATGGGGTCTAAAGTATTGTTGTTGATCATGATTCAAAATATTTAAGTGGGACTATTTCGACGACAATTGGTATGAAACTATGGTTGGAACCGCAAATCTCAGAGCATTGGCCGTAGAATAGTCCTGGTCGTGTAGATGATAGGGTGGCTTGGTTTAGTCGTCCTGGGATAGCATCTGTTTTGATTCCTAGTGAGGGTACTGCTCACGAATGTAGTACATCTTCTGAGGAAACTAGTATGCGGATGGGTAGATCTATTGGGAGGACGACTCGGTTGTCTACTTCTAGGAGACGTAGTTCTCCAGGTTTAAGGTCAGATGTGGCGATTATGTAGGAGTCAAATATAAGGTCGTTGAAGTCGGTATATTCGTAGCTTCAGTATCATTGATGTCTTATGGTCTTTACTGTTAGTGCTGGGTCGTTGATTTCGTCTATTATATAAAGAATGCGAAGGGAGGGTAGAGCAATCATAACTAGGATAACGGCTGGAAGAATTGTTCAGATAGTTTCTACTTCTTGAGCATCCATAGTGCTAGTGTGGGTGAGTTTAGTGGTTAATATCAATGAAATGATATATAGGACTAGGGTGCTAATAAGAAATACGATTATGAGAGTATGGTCATGGAAGTCAGTTAATTCTTCTATGATTGGAGATGAAGCATCTTGAAGTCCTATTTGAAGGGGGTAAGCCATAGAGATATATAAGTATTAGGCTTATAATTTAACTTTGACAAAGTTATGTAATTAATTTTACTAATATCTCATTTTGAGAAAGACATATTGGATATGGGACTGGCTTGAAACCAGTTTTAGGGGGTTCGAATCCTTCCTTGCTTAGTTGGCCGGTTTTACATAGGCTGGTTCTTCGAAGGTGTGGAATGGTGGTGGACATCCATGGATTCATTCAAAGTTTGTTGATGTTATTTGCACTGTTGTTACTTCACGTTTTGATGCGAATGCTTCTCAGATTATGAAAATTATTAGGATTACGGCTGTTAGGGAAATAAATGAACCTATAGATGAAATTGTGTTTCATGTAGTGTAGGCGTCTGGATAGTCGGAGTATCGTCGTGGTATACCTGCTAGTCCTAGGAAATGTTGAGGGAAGAAGGTCATATTTACACCAATAAATATAATGGTGAAGTGTGTTTTAGCTCATATGTCACTTAGTGTATAGCCGGTAAATAGAGGGAATCAGTGAACGAAGCCTCCTATAATGGCAAATACAGCTCCTATAGAAAGAACGTAGTGGAAATGGGCTACTACGTAGTATGTATCGTGAAGTACGATGTCTAGGGATGAGTTTGATAGAACAATTCCGGTTAGTCCACCTACTGTGAATAGGAAAATGAATCCTAGTGCTCATAATATGGCTGGCAATCATTTAATATTTCCTCCGTGGAGAGTAGCTAGTCAGCTGAATACTTTCACTCCTGTTGGGATAGCAATAATTATTGTAGCAGATGTAAAGTAGGCTCGAGTATCTACGTCTATTCCTACTGTAAATATATGGTGTGCTCATACAATGAATCCTAGGAATCCAATAGATATTATGGCTCACACTATGCCTATATATCCGAAGGGTTCTTTTTTTCCTGAATAATATGTAACGATATGTGAGATTATTCCGAATCCGGGAAGAATGAGAATGTAGACTTCTGGATGGCCGAAAAATCAAAATAGGTGTTGGTAAAGTACTGGGTCTCCGCCTCCTGCAGGGTCGAAGAAAGTTGTGTTAAGATTACGATCTGTTAGAAGCATAGTAATTCCTGCAGCTAATACTGGAAGGGATAGTAGAAGAAGGACAGCTGTAATAAGGACAGATCAGACAAATAGGGGTGTCTGATATTGTGATATTGCGGGTGGTTTTATATTAATAATAGTAGTGATGAAGTTAATAGCTCCGAGGATAGATGATACTCCTGCTAAGTGAAGAGAGAAAATTGTCAGGTCGACAGAAGCTCCAGCATGTGCTAGATTTCCTGCTAAAGGTGGGTATACAGTTCATCCTGTTCCGGCTCCGGATTCAATTATGGAAGATGCTAATAGGAGAAGGAATGAAGGTGGTAAGAGTCAGAAGCTTATATTATTTATTCATGGAAAAGCCATGTCGGGTGCGCCGATTATTAGGGGGACTAGTCAGTTTCCGAACCCACCGATTATAATGGGTATTACTATAAAGAAAATTATTACAAATGCGTGGGCAGTAACAATTACATTGTAAAGTTGGTCGTCTCCTAATAGGGAACCAGGTTGACCTAGTTCTGCTCGAATTAGGATGCTTAGTCCTGTTCCTACTATTACAGCTCAAGCACCGAAGATTATATAAAGGGTTCCGATGTCTTTGTGATTAGTTGAGAATAGTCAACGGTTAATGAACATAGGTAGAATGGCTGAGTAAGGCATTAGACTGTAAATCTAACTACAGAGGTTAATTCCTCTTTTTACCAGTGAAGTCCTGAGGTGCATCGCATGTTGAATTGCAAATTCAAAGGAGCAGCTTCAATCCTGCCGGGACTTCTCCCGCCTCCTTTCTTTTTTTAGGCGGGAGAAGTAGATTGAAGCCAGTTGATTAAGGTGTTTAGCTGTTAACTAAAGATTTGTAGGTTAAAATCCTATCAATCTAGAAAGGATTTAGCTTAATTAAAGCTATTGATTTGCGTTCATTAGATGTAGATGGAAGGTCTGCAGTCCTTATGGTCAGAAATTAAGTTTATGGACTTAGAGCTTTGAAGGCTCTTGGTCTAAATTACCCTAAATTTCTATATAATAGTTGTGATTATTGGTGTTAAAGGTAAATAGAAGGATGAAATAATTAATATTGTAGGGATTGTTGTTGGGGCTTTTTGGTTCGGATGGTGTCATTTGAATTTGGTATTGTTGGATAGTGGAAATAGGGTGAGGGAAGTTGAATAAATTAATCGTATGTAAAAGAATAGGTTTAGAAGGGCTATTATTGCTATGGCTAGACTGGTTGTGATTATGTCATTGAAGATTATCTCTTGGATGATCAATCATTTTGGTAGGAAACCGGTGAGGGGAGGTAGACCTCCTAGGGATATTAAGCATAAGAGGGTTGCTAGGGTTATTAGGGGGTGTGAATTTCATGTTGAAGTAAGTGATGAGGTAGTTGTGATGGACAGGGAGTTTAGTGAGATGAAGAGGGTTGTAGTGAGGATAATATAGATGATTAGGTTGAGGATTATTGTAGAGGGGTTGTAGATTATTACTGCTATTATTCAGCCTATATGGGCGATTGATGAATATGCTATGATTTTTCGTAGTTGGGTTTGGTTTAGGCCTCCTCAGCCTCCTAACAAGATTGATAGAATAGCTATGGGGAGGATTAGGTTTTTTTTCTATGAATGGGGAGAGTTGGTAGAAGATTGAGATTGGAGCTAGCTTCTGTCAGGTTAACAGAATTAATCCGGATAGCAGGGGGATGCCTTGGGTAACTTCTGGGACTCACAGGTGGAATGGGGCTAGACCTAACTTTATTGCTAGGGCGATTAGTAATGTTAGGGATGTTAGTGGATTGGGTGGTTGTTGAATATCTCATTGTCCCGAGTGGTGAAAGTTGTTTGTGATAGCGAATATTAGGATTATGGATGCAGTTGCTTGGGTTAAAAAGTATTTTGATGCAGCTTCGGTTGATCGTGGATTTTTATTAATTGTTATGAGTGGAATTATAGATAATATGTTGATCTCTAGATCCACTCATGTGAGTATTCTGTGTGAGCTTGTTATTGCAATGGCAGTGCCTAGAATCATAGTGAATATAATTAGAATAAATGCAATGGTATTAATTAGTATGGGAAGGGTTGGAACCAATGTTTTCGGGGTATGGGTCCGATAGCTTAATTAGCTTACCTTACTAGGATTTGGTGTAATTGGTAGCACGGAGAAATTTGAATTCTCAGGTTAGGTTCGAGTCCTAAAGTTCTAGAAATAAGAGGACTTGAACCTCTATGTTTTACTCTATCAAAGTAGCTCTTTTGTCAGACATATTTCTATAATATTGGAGGGATGCTTGCTGTGGAGATTGGGATAGCAATATACCATATACATAGGGCTAGTGTTAGTGGTAAGAAATTTTTTCATAATAAATGTATTAGTTGGTCGTAACGGAAGCGTGGGTAGGATGCTCGAATTCATAGAAATATTGATGATAGGATTAGTGTTTTGACAGCGAAGTTGCATGAGTGAACACACATGCACCATGGAAGTCAAAACGAGGGGCAAAGTTAGTTCCTCTGATTCAGATGCCCCTGATGGTCATAGGTCCCCTTTTTATTCCCCCAATTGGAGGGGAGGTATGGAACCCTATGCGATCTGTGAGAGATACCTGCAAGACGCGGACACCTACAAACCATCAACAGAGGGGCGGAGTGCTGGGGAAGTAACCTACTAGGAGGTCTACCCTGGAACGGAAGGGCCACCTGAGAGCATGGACCCTAGGCCACAGGATTTGCTTCCCCAAGCGTATCTGGTCAATCTGGCACCAGGAGCAAACAGGCCCTTGGAATGGTATCCATGGGAAGCTAAGGATCTTAAAGAGCTCTGCAACAAGGTGGTGGAAGATGGCCCAAACTCTCCTTGGGCCCAGAGCTTATTACAGGACATTGCTTACCACCCAGGTGTCCCTAAAGCCTGGCCGGATGTGGCTAAAGCCGTCCTCACCAGTTCTCAGTTTATTAAATGTGTGCTTTCTTTAAGGAGGAATGCAGAGGGCAAGTAGAAAATAATTGTCAGGTTCAATCCACGATACCTATTACTTATGCCATGTTAACAAGGACGGGGAAGGGTACTCCACTGGTGTCAAACAGGCAGCAATACCTGGCCCGTACCATGACCAGGTGAGGCAAGCAGGACTGGCTGCGTGGTACAAACTGGATGATGGCCCTACTGAGTCCTCCATAGCAGGAGTGAGGCAAAAACCTGGTGAGCCTCCAGCTGAGTTTGTAGACTGAGTCCAACAGAGCATTCACCACAAGCTGCCAGCAGGGAACCTCTGAGATCAGTTTGTAAAGCTACTGGTCTGGGAAGGGATGAATTCAGACCACTACATGGCCTGTGCGGGATTGAGAGAGCATTCACTGAGCAGATGGGTGGTGACCTCACAGGTTGTGGGGATGCAACAGCACCAGTCCCAATCACTAGCTTTAGCTTTACAGGCTCAGACATCTGCAATGACTGAGGCTAATGCCCAGGCGCTGGCAGCCCAGGGCCGAGGAACCCCAAGATCATTGGGGAGAGGGACTTGCAGGGTGTAGGGGGTAATTTCCCACCCCACCCCCCAGCCGTTTGGCGGGGGGATTGTTGTAAGCAGTCCTTCTTAAAGTGTCTCTCTTGCAAGTCCCTCTCTCTGATGATCAACCCAACAGGTGACCTGGACAGTGATCAGCGCTGACAATGCAGAAATCATCAATAGACCACAAGAGAAGATGTACCTTTGACCTGGAGGCCTGACCTTTATTTTGATTACCACCCTATGTCATTATGTATGGACCATTTAATATTTCTGTAGGAGCAACTTATTTTGTGTTAATTGCTCTAATTGTTCTTTTACTACTTGCTTGTACAACCACCTTTTGTTATGCTTTCCTGTAAACATGTCTAAAATCTGCTCCAGAACAACCCCCACCTCTGGACTCTGAAGTGGTAAAGACTGCTCTCCCATCCCTGGCTAATGCTAAAGGACTGCTAATGACATTGCTTGGCCTGGGAACGCTTTTGCTAATTGTTTTCTATGCCTTACTTGCTTTATACGTGCACTGCAAAACTCTTATGAGCTTAGCCAGCCAGTTACATAAGATCAAGCTCCAAGTGAATAAATTTCCCCCGAGAGGAATCGCAGCCAGAGATGGATAAGAGGGGGTGTCAGTCTGGCCAACCTAAGACAGGGCCTTCAGCTTCGCTCTGAAGAAGTTCCCGATGACAGATCAGGCAGACAAGGCGATCCACCCAACCTAAGATAGGCGGGTTCGCTTCCTTAAACAAAGACAGGGGAGATGCTGGGAGCCATTTGGAGCTTAAAGTAAAGCTCAAAGTCATCTTGACCCCTGTGCTCACTTAAAGGCACGTACAAGGAACTGGCTTACTTAAAAGACACCAGGTGCCCAGTATTGCTCTGCTATGTCTGCAATTGGTTTTAAATTTTCCTTATTTTTCTGCACTATAGTAGAATGGCAGTGTGGGCACCCACGGGGATGCACCATGCCGCATGTGTGGAACTCCCAATACCCAGGGTTCTCCCAGGTTCTGAAGAGGATGACCTTACGAGATACTGACTTTTATATATGCCCAGGAATTAATTGAACTGCTTTGGACATTTCTAACTGTCGTGGGATTGATGTTTATTATTGTCCTAGATGGGGATGTGAGGTAACTGGGACGGCCTCTTGGCTCATGCACAAGGGCCCTCCTTATCCTTGTCTGGCGAATCTCAACACCCAGACTTGCCTCAAACCCCCTGCATGGCCAATGCTATCCTTACCAATGGAATCCTTTTAAAATAACCTTTACAGCGGAGGGGAAAAGATAACTAACTTGGAGGTGGGTCTGCCATTAAAACAAAAAAGAGGGAATCTATAGAGCACATGGGTAGCAAAGATGACACTGAAAGGGAGTGGAGTGGGCAGAGCCCGATTTGCTTCACAGTAAGTAACCAGACCATGGAAGCTTAGGTGCATGATAGGGTGTGACCTTGACAGTGATTGGTTCCTCTTCCTCCCCTCCCATGCCACCCACTCTTTGTTGCTTTAAAAACGGCTTGCTCTGTGTTAATAAACGAGTTTCCCTGCTTGAGTTGACTCCCTGCTGCATCTGATTGTCTCCCAGGATGAGGGAGGCTGGGGAACGGGCGAGTGGCTGCACTTACCTTTCCTAGGACCCTGTCCATCTTTTGTGGGATGAATGAAGACCCGACAACATGGTAGGTGGGATTCTAACACAGCTAGCCACAACTCCTACTCTATCCAAATAGGTATTCAGCTTATGAATGGATGAATATTGTGCCCCACCCCCACTCCGGGGCTCAATCTCAAGTCCCGGGAACCCCCTAGCTCCTTAGTTGCTCACAGGCTGGTATCCTCACCTAGACCCTTTCGCCAAATGGGCCTGCTAAGCTCTGAGTTCAAATCCCAATACTGCCAAAAGATGAAACCTAATGTGAGAAGCCCATCGATCCACCTGTTTTCCTGTCCTGTGAAAGTCCTGGGTCTCAGGGAGGATGGAAAATTCTATATAGGCAACTCTATAACCATAGGAAAAATTTGTTATCAGTTATGTCTGTCATCATACTCAATAAAACACAAATGCATCCATGACTAAGACACACAATAAAAAGAGTAACTACATTGAACTCATGATGCATTCCATACATATATGTAAATAGAGATCCTATGTGTAAAATAGGTGGGTACATTATTTTTTCCAGTGCTGGGGCTTCAATTCAGGACCTGTGACCTGGCCTGATATTGTAGTCTTCAAGGATGGTGAGCTTCCATTTCCCCCAGAGTGTTATAGATTTACCCAGAACTGAGTTGGAATCCCAGCTGTGGCAGAAAAATGGTGCGAGTTCTGAGCCAGGTTTTATTATTATTATTATTATTGCCAAGGAAAGGATTTGAACTCAGTTTGTGGTAACTCTGCCTCAGCTTCAATCACCTCAGGGTGGTGGGCTGCCATGGGCCCATTGCCGATCCTGGGATACTAGGCCCTGAAGTCTTGCAAGAAAACACACACACACACACACAAACACACACACACACACAGAGTATGAGATATATATATATATATATATATATATATATATGTATGTATGTATATATATATATATATGTATATATATATGGAGAGAGAAAGAGAGAGAGAGAGAGAGAGAGGAAAGCCGCGGGATGAATTTTTACATTTTGTTCCTTTCCAAGGTGACCATCCTGGGTCTTAATAACATGCCTACAAAGAGTACTTCACCTTGCATTGGTGAAGGATAGTGGGCTATTGGGGAAGCCATAGGCCCATGCAGCAATGTAGGCCCTGAGTTCGAGTCCTGGTCCTGACATCTACCAATATGTGGAATTCCCAAGATACTCGTTCTTATGCATCGAAATACCAATGGAACGTGAGCAAACTCATGATTAAATGAGAAGTTTCTGAGTGCATCAATAAGTCTAGTCTAAAATTAGATGCAATGATCCTAGGATGCTGATTGATCTTAATGAATAGTCTATTAAGCATGAAAAGAATCCTATTCCTTCAGTGGTGGCATAATAACTACCTAAGAGTTGGTAGGAAAGTAGTTGATATACTTGAATCCTAGGCAGATGTCTCTGGTACTCTATACAAATATATATTTATTGGTATACTACCAGCTGCCTATCCATGTATGGCTATTTTGTCCAGTGCTGTGGCTCAATTACATGGTCTGGGAACTGCCTGGCAGCTTCGTGGGCTAGAGGTTGCCATGTTGACACACCCATTCATGAATTGGGTCTGCTAGGCCCTGAGTTCAGGTCCCAGCACTGCCAACAACTGGATCGTGGAGTAAGAAGTGGAGTGTAACACCTGTTTTCTTTTTCTCTGAGTGTCCTGGGTGTAATACATGAAGGAGAAAATGTATACAAATCTAGATATATGTGATATAATGTCATCAATATAATAAATGGAATGTCTGTTATCACAGTCAATAAAATAAGTGGTAAATAAATGAATAAAACAGAAATACAATAAATAACCACAACAAACAAGATATGGACTGAACATCTATAGGTAGGTACAAATCCTATCTTTACAATGTATATAAATAGTGTGTTTCCCAGGGCTGGGTCATGAATTCAGGCATAGGGAGCAGGCCTGACTTTCTTGTCCTCAAGCATGGTGAACTTCCCTTTCATTCACAGTGCTGCAGAGTTACCCAGACCCTAAATTCAAATCCAAAGCCTTACAGATAAAACGGCACCAATTGCAAGCCAGGGAGTTTTTTGTTTTTGTTTTTTTGTTTTTGTTTTTGCCAAGCAAGGTCTTGAACTCAAATCATGGCAACTCTGCCTCAGCTTCCATCACCCTAGGCTGGGGTGCAGCCAGTGGAACAACAGACGATCCTGGGATCCTAGACCTCCAGGCCTTGCGGGCGGGGGGGGGGGGGGGGGGAATGCACAGAAAATAAGTGGTGGGATGGCCTTTTTAGATTTTGCACCATGACCATCTGGGTCGGAATGACACAGCTCCAAAGGGTACTTCAACTTACATTGCTGAAGGCTGGTGGGCTATTGAGCTATTGGGCCATAGTCCTGCAGGGCAATATAGGGCTAGAGTCGATTCCAAGTCATGTCACTTCTGGATGATGGGAGATCCTAAGAGACTCGTTCCAATTTATAAGAATAACGATGGAATGTTTTAAATGTCATAGTTAAATGAGTTGCTCGTGAATGATACTCGTATAAAATTAGACATCATGTTTCAGTCGTCTGGTTGATTTTATATAATATGAAACATTAAAAGAATACTCTTTTTTTTTTTTTGGTCGGTCGTGGGGCTTGAACTCTGGGCCTGGGCACTGTCCCTCAGCTCTTCAGCTCAAGGCGAGCGCTCTACCACTTGAGCTACAGCGCTACTTCTGGTTTTCTGGTGATTTATTGGAGATAGGAGTCTCACAGTCTTTCCTGCCCGGGGTTGGCTTTGAACTGTGATCATCAGATCTCAGCCTCCTGAGTAGCTAGGATTACAGGCGTGAGCCACCAGCGCCCGGCTAGAATACTCTTTCTTACAGGGATGCAATGATTTCAGGACACCGATTTTCTTAAGAGTTTATTTATTTATTTTTTATTGTGAAAATACTGTACAGAGGGGTTACAATTACACGGGAAAGATAATGAGTACATTTCTTATCAAGCATTGTAGCCTCTTCTTTTGTTTCCCCTTCCCTTTCATTGCCATCCTTCTCCTGTCTCCCCACTCAATCCTCCCCACCCCCCCCTTCCCCACCTCACCCCCTCAACAAAGTTGTAAAATTAGTTTTCAACATAACGACTTGTACATCTCATTGAGGATGAAAACAATAACATTAATTACATGGAGGTATAATAATACCCAAGAATTGTTAGGAATGTAGTCTATATAACTGAATAATGGATAGACATCTCTGGCACTCTATAAAGATATATATTTATTAGCGTACTACCATCTGAGTGTCAATCTGTTCTTATTTTGTCAACCGCTGGGGCTCTATCTCAGGCCCTGGGAACTTCCTGTCAGCTCAATTTGCCCCAGGATGGCATGTTGACACTGACCCATTCATGAATTTGGTTCTGTAGGCCATGAGTTCAGATGCCAGAACTCCCAAACAATGAATCGTGGAGTAAAAAGCTGATGGTGACACATGTTTTCCTTTTCTGTGAAAGTCCTGGGTGTCACATTTGAAGTAGGATACATATGCACACCTATATCCTATGTAATCAACGTAATCAATGTTCTATGTGCCATAATAGACAATAAAATAAACAGTCAATACATGAACAAACAAAAAATAAAATGAATAAATATACTGAACTCAATATGTACATACATATGTCTGTAAATATAAATCATATATTTAAAATGTACGTGAATAGGATTGTATCTAGTGCAGAGGCTCGATTTCAGGCCTAAGGAACAGACTTGAATTTCTTGACTTCAAGGAGGCAAGCCTCTCCTTCCCACACAGTGAAACAGAGTTACCAAGAACATGAGTTCAAATCCCAGTCCTGGCAGAAAAATGGCATCTCTATGCAATATGACACCCAATTCTTAGGTATTTCATTCTGCCTCCATTTAATGAATGTGATTGTTTAAATGCTTAATAAAGTATTAACTAAAATCGATCAGTTTTGTATAATTGTGTATAATTTTATACTGGAATTATTCAAGAACTGCCCATTAAATCATGACATACATCATATTCCATTGGTATTCATATGGATGAAATGAGTTTCTTAGGATCTCCTGCCATCTGGAAGTGGCAGGACCAAGATTCAAACTGTGTGCACCAGCTCCCACCACTTAAACCTGAGGATTGGGAACTCACTGGTCTGTCTAAGAACATCAGCAAGACCAATGATTAGCCAGGCACTACTGGCTGTCAGCAGTCCTCCTTGATACTTACAAGGCTGTGAAAGGAGGGTCATGTTCAAAGTCACCGTAGGCAGGAAAGTCCTTGAGACCACTGTCCAACTTAAGTGGCAACAAAGACACAAGAAGAGATGTGTGTCTCACATTAGCCTTGATCAAATGCAGCTCACAGACTGTGCCCAGATCCTGAGTATAAGGTCCAAGACTAGCAACAAACAGACATGCACAACAATTTGTGCAGCCATCCAGATAAAGCAGGTCACCCTTTTGTCCCCAACTGAATTGGACAGAGTTCCCTGGGAAAGGGTCTGGCAAAGCTGCTGTCATCTTTACTCCGCCCATGCTGCCTGCATCACAGGATTCCAGCCACAACCCCATTCTTTCATGGTTCTTTCTGACCAATGGGATTCAAGAATGCTGGCCACGCCCACATTCCATGCTGCCCTGTAGCACCAGAATTCCCTCTGTTGGTTGACACCTCTACTGGCCATTGAGGAAAGTAGAGGTAGCTGAGTGGTGAGCAAGAGATTCGAGGAAACTTTGGAGTAGGTTAGGATATTGACGCCTAGTCACTGAGTGAGAGAAGAAAGGATTTCCCAGAGCCTGGGAATGTGGCCATCCCATCTTTCCCATCACAGCTCTCAGATGTCTGATACAACAAGATTCCGTGAGAGAGCTGAGGACAAGAACAACTACAAGAACACCAGCAGAAGAATACTCCCATCAGATCTGCAACATTCAACAAAACAAAGAACACGAAAAAGGGAGGGATGCTCAAGACAAACATCATCTTATAAATATGATAGAAACAATTGAATAAAAGGAAAAAAAACAAAAAAATTTGAATACTTATCTTGGGGTTCATTCCACTAATATCAACTTATCTGAACTTTTCTGCTTGACTCAGACATATAATAGATATTGCAAATAAGGGAAACCATGGGACCTATGTTTATTTGGGTCTGGCTTACTTCACTTAATATAATTTTTTTCAACTCTTTCCATTTTCTAACAAATGTGGCAATGTCATTCTTTCTGATGGAGGCATAGAATTCCATTGGGTATATATACCACGTTGTCTTGATCCATTCATCTACTGAGGGGCATCTGGGTTGGTTCCATAACTTAGCTATGGTAAAAAATGCTGCAATAAAAATAGTCGTGTTGGAAACTTTAGTTTGGTCTTGTTTGTGATCATTTGGATAAATGCCCAAAAGTGGGATTGCCGGGTCATAAGGGAACTCTATGTGGAGTCTTTTGAGGAACCTCCATACTACTTTCCAAAGTGGTTGAACAAGTTTACACTCCCACCAACAATGCAGTAAGGTTCCCTTCTGTCCGTATTCCCTCCAGCAGCTGTTGTTATTAGAATTCTTGTTTATAACCATTTTAACTGGAATGAGGTGGTATATCATTGTTGTTTTGATTTGCATTTCTTTTATGGCTAGAGAGCTTGAGCATATTTTCATGTGTCTATTGGCCATCCTTCTTTCTCTTCAGAGAAGTTTCTCTTTAAGTCTTTAGCACAGTTATTTATTGGGCAATTGTTTGTTTGAAGATTTGTTTTGTGGGGATTTAAAATTTTAAGTTCCAGGTATATTTTAGATATGAGACCCTTGTCTGTTGTATGCCTAGTGAAAAATCTTCTCCCAATCCGTGGGCTTTCTATTGATTTTTCTAGCTTTATCTTTTGCCATGCAGAAGCTCTGAAATTTCATGCAATGTCAATTTTCCACCCTTTCTTTCATTTGTTGTGTTTGTGGGTCTTTATTAAAAAAATTTCGGCCTGCACCAAGGAGGCTTAGGGTTTCTCCTACTCCATTCTATAATGTTTTCAGAGTATCTGCTTTGACTCTGAGGTCTTTGATCCATTTATAGTTGATTCTGGTGCAAGTTGATATATAAGGATCTAGCTTTAGTTTTCCACAAGTAGTTAACCAATTTTGCCAGCACAATTTACTGAAGAGACTGTTTTTCTTCCATTCTATTTTTGTTAGCTCTCTTATTGAAAATTAGATGGCTACAGGTCTTTAGGTTCATTTCTGGGTTTTCAAGTCTATTCAATTGGTCCTGCAGTCTGCTCTTGTGCCAGTACCACTGTTCTTTCTGTTAAAGATTGTTATTGTTATTCGGGGTCTTTTATTGTTCTATATCAATTTTTGGATTGAGTCTTCTATTTCCCTGAAGAATGAAATTGGAATATTGATAGGTATCACATTGAATTTGTAGATAGCCTTGGGAAGTATTGCCATTTTCACGATGTAGATTTTTCCAATCCAGGAGCATCGGAGTTTTTGCCACATTCTAAGTTCTGTTTTGATTTCGTTTTTCAGGTTTTTAAAGTTTTCATCATAGATGTCCTTCACTTGTTTGGTTAATTCCTAGGTATTTTATTTTTTGTGGAGCTATTACGAATGGAGTTGCTTTCCTGATTTCAGCTACACTTTTCTCATTGTTGGCATATAGAAAAGCCATTGATTTTTGAAGGCTAATTTTATACCCTGATACTTTACGAAAGTTTTGAATCACCTTGAAGAATTTGAGAGCAGAATCCATGGGATTCTTTAAATGCAAGATCATGTCATCTGCAAAGAGGGAAAGTTTTACTTTCTTTTTCCCTATTTGGAACCCCTTGATGTTTGTATCTTTTATTATTGCTGTCGTTAAGCATTCCAATACTGGATTGAAGAGCAATGAAGTGAGTAGGCATCCTTGTCTCGTTCCTGAGTTTAGAGGACATGGCGTTAATTTTTCAACATTGAGCATAATACTGGCTAGAGGTTTTAATATACAGTCTTTATTTTATTGAAGAAGGTTCCATGGATACCTAGTCTTTGCAGAACCTTCATCACAAAGGGGTGTTGGATCTTGTCAAATGTTTTCTCTGCATCTATTGAGATAACGATGTGGTTCTTATTCTTGCTCTTGTTGATGTGATGAATTATGTTATTTGATTTGCGTATTTCGAACCAGCATTTCATCCCTGAAATGAATCCTGTTTGATTGTGGCATATGATTTTTTGGATGAATTGTTGAAGTTGATTGGCCAAAATTTTGTTGAGAAGTTTTGCATCAATGTTCATCAAAGAAGTGGGTCTATAGTTCTCTTTCTTTGATGAGTCCCTGCCTGATTTTGGGATGAGGGTTATTATAGCTTCATAGGATGAATTTGGTAGTGAACTTTCTCTTTCAATTCCATTTAAAATTTGAAAGAGTATTGGTGTGTGTTCTGCTTTGAATTCCTTGTAGAACTCTGCTGTAAAACCATGCGGTCCTGGGCTTTTCTTAGATGGGAGGTCTCATTGCTGTTTCTATTTCAATGCTTGATATGGGCTAGTTAAGATGGTTTAACTCATCTTGATTTAGTTTTGGCATGTTGATATTTGCTAGGAAAAGGTCCATTTCTGCCAAGTTCTCAGACATATTAGCATAAATGTTTGAGAAGTATTCCCTTATAATGTTCTGAATCTTGTTTGTTTCTGTGGTGATATTTCCATTCTCATCTCTGAGTTTATTTATTAGGGTGTATTCTCTTCTTTTTCTGATAAGATTTGCTGGGGGTCTATTTATTTTGTTGATTTTTTAGAAGAACCATCTCTTTGTTTTGTTGATTCTTTCTATTTTTTATTCTAATTCATTTAATTCTGATTTAATTTTAATTATTTCTTTCCTTCTACAAGATTGGGGTTCATCTTGCTCTTTTTCAAGGAGGCTCAGCTGTCTCATTAAATTGTTAATTTCGGATCTTTCGAATTTATTGATGTAAGAACTCAAAGATATAACTTGCCTGTGAGTACTGCCTTTGCTGTGTCCCAGAGGAGCTAGTAGTTTGTGTGCTCATTTATGTCGAATACCTTGAGCACATGAATTTCGTTTCTAATCTCTTCCATGACCTTCTGGTGGTTCAACAGTGTGTTGTTCAGCCTCCATATGTTACAGGACTTTCTTTGGTGGCTTTTGGTGTTGAGTTCTAATTTTTTTCCCTTGTGATCTGAGAGAATGCAAGGTTTTACTACAGTGTTCCTGAATTTGGAAAAGTTTGCTTTGGGACCTAAAATGTAGTCTATTTTGGAAAATGTTCCATGTGCTGCTGTGAAGAACGTGTATTCTGATGATACTGGGTGAAATATTTGGTAGGTGTCTGTTAAATGTAGTTGCTCTATGCAGTTGTTTATATCTCCGGTTTCTCTGTTGAGTTTTTGCCAAGTTGATCTATCTAGTGGGGATAGTCGTGTATTAAAGTCCCTGACAATTAATGTATTTGGATCTAAATGAGATTTGAGAGAAAGTAGTGTTTTTTGCATAAATTTGGATGATCCATTGTTTGGCGAATAGAGATTTAGAGTTGTAATAACCTCCTGAAGTAGAGATCCCTTAATTAGTATTGAGAGACCTTCTTTATCTCCTCTAACTAATTTTAATTTGAAGTCTATTTTATCTGATATCCGTATTGCAACTCCTGCCTGTTTATAGGGAGCTGTTTGCTTGGTAGATTTTGTTCCAGCCTTTCACATTCAAAATGTGTTGTTTTTATGGACAAGGTGGGATTCCTGAAGGCAATAGGTAGAAGGATCTTCCTTTTTAATCCAACTAGTCTACGTCCCTTAATTGGAGAGTTAAGCCCATTAATGTAAAGAGATAGGACTTAGAGGTATTTGGGAGTTCCTGCCATTTTATTCACCTTCTTTAAGGCTGCCGCAACTGAGTACTTCCTATGGTTCTTGGATTCTCACCTTGGGTGCGGTTTCTTGGTGTTTATTGTGGTCTTGTGGGTTTTCTATGTGTAGGACATCTTTAGGTGTCTTTGTAGAGCTGGTTTGGTGGAGATATATTGTTCCAATTTTTCTTTACTATGGAAGTTTTTTATTTGACCTTCGGATATGAAGGAGAGTTTAACTGTGTACAGTATTCTTGGTTGATAGTTGCTTGTCTTTAGGGGATGGTATACATCATTCCAGGCTTTTCTTGCTTTAATTTTCTCTGCTGAGAAATCTGAGGTGATTCTCATTGGTTTCCCTTTATAGGTTATTGATCTTTTCTCCTTGACAGCCTTAAAGATTTTTTTCTTGGTCTGAATTGATCCTGTGCGGATAATAATTTGACGGTAGGATGTCCTGTTCTGGTCTGGTCTATTTGGAGTTCTAAAAGCTTCTTGTATTTGAATAGCCCTGTCTTTTTACATGTTTGGGAAGTTCTCTGCTAGGATCTTGTTAAACAAATTTCCTAGACCATTAACTTCTGTCTCTATGTGTTCCTCTACACCCATTATCCTCAGATTAGGCCTTCTGATGGTGTTTTCCAAATAGATTTGAGGAGATATATCATATTTCTAGGATTTGTCTTGGATGGTTTTATGTTCTTTCTCTATAATATCTAGGCTGTATTCAATCCCTGAGATTCGATCTTCTGCATGGTCTAACCTACTGTCAAGACTTTCTACTTCGTTTTTTATTATTTCTTCTAATTGGTTGACTTTGATGACTTCAAATTCTTTGTTGGAACTTTGTTCTAGATCTTGTAAGAACTTCTTTACTTCCTTACTTTGGTGCTCAGTGTTTATTCTCAAATCACTTAGTTGATTGGTTATGGTCTCCTAGGACTCGCATTCCTTCTGTTGTTTTCCAATGAGCATTCCCTTTGCTGTCTCACTGATTTCTTTCAGCTCTCTGTTTCTGTATTCCACTAATGCCTCCATTGATCTTTGTCTGTTCTCATCCCGATCTCTCAGTTCCTGTATTTCTCTTTGATTAGCATCCCCACGTTTACACATTTCCTGAATTTCTCTTTGAGTGTCCTCAGCCTGTTCACGCCATTCCTGACTTTCTCTTTGTCTGTGCTCAGCCAGCTCACGTAATTGCTGTCTATCTCTTTGACTGATCTCAACCTGCTCACACAATTCCTTTATTTCTCTTTGAGTGTTCTCAATCTGCTCATGAAATTCCTGTATAATCTTTGAGTAGCTTCCTCAAGCTAATGCTTCTCCTGTATTGATCTTTGGTTTGCCTCCTCTTTCTCCCTATCATGCTCACATTGAGACTTTTCCAGGTTTTAACTCTTTTCATTTAGCATGTTTACCTGTAGTGTTTGTAGAGCTTTTTGAGAACTCTCCTCTGGATTATTCATTATCTCTTTTCTCCCCTGATTGTCATGAATGGGAGTTGAGAACCCCTTGCTTGACATTTTTCTTGTGTTTTTCCGGCTTGTTCTGCCCATTTAGGATGAGAATAACACGTTTTTTGCTAGAACACTATTTTAAGGTAAGCATAAACCAAAGTCCGTAGTTGCACAGTCAAAAGTCTGCAGATACAATCTGGTTCAAGAGATACAATCTATTGAACATCAAACAACTATGTCTTTATGGCCTAAGAACAGCAAAGGAGAATTTGGCAACCAGAAATTATTAGGTTTAGGTAAAATTTGGGGAACAATAGGATTGGAGGGATGTGGGAAGGTGAGGGAGAGTGGAATTAACCGTTTCCTCATTTCAAAGAGGGAAATTGATTGGAGAGAATGATAGCAGCTACAGAAAAAATATTAAGAAAAAAAAGAAAAAGGAAAAAAGACAAGAAAAAAATGGAAAAACACAAATTTAATATTAAAAAATGAAACCCTTAAAAACTGCGAGTTTGAAGAAGTAGTATTCAGAGAAGAATGGGGATGGGATGAAAGGAGGGGAGGCATAGAAAAGAGACATGAAAAACGAAAAATAAAGATGTTTTAAAATATTATATGGGTATAAATAGGTAATACTGCTATTAAAGAATTTATCTCTAAGAGGTTTTGAATTGAGTAATAAATTTCTGGATTAAGTATGTACACGATGTAGGATAAGATCTAATAATCAATGACGGGTATATTTGAGGTTGACCACAACAGAAATTAAGTCATGCAGAAACGAATAAAAGAGAAGTGGAAAGAATGAGAACAGAAAGAAAGAAAGAAAGAAAGAAAGAAAGAAAGAAAGAAAGAAAGAAAGAAAGAAAGAAAGAAAGAAAGAAAGAAAGAAGGAAAGAAAGAAAGAAAGAAAGAAAGAAAGAAAGAAAGGGAACAAAAGTTCAGTAGAGATTAAAAAATAAGCACACACCCATATTCACCTAAAATAAAAATTATATGAGGAAGAAAACAATAAACAATAAAAACAAAAATTAAAAAAACAAAAAATTAAAAATAACGTACAAAAACAAAAAGAAAGTTCTTTCATTTTTTTTTTGTGGGCTGGGGGATAGGAAGATTCTGTATTTCCCTTGTGTCAGTAACCAGACTCTTGGTGGAGTCCCTGGTCGGCTTGTGGTGTTTGGTTTTCCTGTGGCTTGATTTGTTACTTAAGGCAGTTTGTTTGGGCAAGCCGAAAAATGCTCTGCTTTGTGATCCTCCTCTCAGGCTAGTTCAGTGGGAGAGGGATCTGTTCTGAGTATTGCAAAAGAGGGAGATGTCTGTTTTCTCTTGTTTGGAGATGCTTTGATGAGGTTAGGTTCTGGGTAGAGTTGAGGCCTTTCAGCAAACAGTAGCTTTTCCCTGAGGGGCTAGCTTCTGAGACACTCACAGAGCACAGCCTGCAGCCTTTCTCAGAGTTTATGTTTACTGAATTTCAATAGAATGTCTAAGCTGCTTTAGGGAGGCACAGGCTCTGGCTCTGTTTACCCAGTGAAGAAAGCCACTCCCAGGGGGCAGATTTACTCTGCCTGGGGTGGGTGACTTTTTCCTGGGTGGAGTTGAACCTGGCAGGTCTGGGCAGGTTCATGTGACCTGCCAAATAGCTGTCTTGTTTTCTCCCAAGGCCTGAATTGGAACTGGCAACTCAGCCAAGCCTTTGTCAGTATCAAAGATGGAGATCTCCAGTAATGGGGTGGGGCATGAATGCCTTCCCTCCTCTGATCCCTAAGAAGGAGTGAGGATGTCAGGCTTCTACTCCACGCTGCCGGAGTCTTGGTTCCTGGGTCGTCTCTGGTCTGCGATCTGCAGTGTGAAGATATCTGCTCCTTGTCAGTTCTTGCTGGTGTTGAGTAGAATCAGCTTGCCCGCTGCATCTGGTGCCTTTGTCCCAGACCCTCTGTGTTGCAGGTATGACGGCTCCGGGCACTGCCGCTGCTGCTGCTGCTGCCACAAGGCAAAGAGACACATCTGAGCACTTGCCAGGAGCGGCAAGTGCTCAGATGTGTCTCTTTGCCTTGATTTTCCCTCTCTGGCAAAACTCTCTGTACTGTGATGGCACACTTGGTGTAATTCTCTGGCCTAGTACTGTTCACTGGAACACTAAAACTGCTTTTTTATGCTAGAGCTTGTTTAGCCTCCAGCTTCTTCTCCGCCATCTTCCTGACCTTATCTTGAGGCTTATTTTATATTCCTGACATTTTTTCTACAGTTGTAGTTAATTTTTCATGATGGGCTAAGTGTATTATATTGGATATATGAAAGTAAACTGAATGCTTATCCCATTAATCCTTTGCCACTTGTCTAATACCAATATAAATTATCCATGTGTTTGATTTAATGAAAAAAACAACAGATATAAGCAAGATAAACCAGTCTGTTGTAGACAAGTATTTTCACCTTTATTTTGAAAGTTGGTCCTTTTTTTCACTACAGAATATTCTTGAGAAAATGTGCTCCAGGCTCTACAACTGAAGAATATTATGGTTTGATCTATTATAAGAGAAGGAAGGAAGGGGAACCTTCCTTCCAAATGTTTGATTCCAGGAATGTGATATGCTTTATGGTGCCTGCTTGGAAATGAACAATTTTCACAGTCAACCTTGGAACGCCATCTTGATAGACAACTTCTGTAAGTGGTTACAAAGCATTATTGATGGCTTTGCAAGGATGCCTGATTGCCTCATTGTGGGACAATTAAAACAGGAATTTAGTAAGCTGCTCTTTGTATCTTTAGAAAAACCCATCGACTCTAGGCCAGGGGATCACAGGGGCCAAGAGAAACTACTACCTTGAATAGTAATCCTCGACCTCTAAAACACACACACACACATGCACACACACACACACACACACACACACACTAACAAATACACAAAAAGCACACCAGTAAGCACAGCCAGGCAGGGTTGCTATCACAGCCTAAATGAAATCAGGCAAAAAACAGAAGCTGAGAGACATTTAGCTGATAACTAAAATATTTTTTATGAGACAAACTCAAATGTGACTCCAGAGAGAGAGTCAGAAAGACTGATCAGAGACACTAAAATTGGTCACACAAAGATTGGAAAGTAGAATGCCTTGTAGAACAAATAAATCATAGAAAGCCTTTGCATGTAATAACAAGACAGCAGATCAAATTCCAGAAATGCACATTTTCTTAGTAGTCAGCTTAATCAACTATCAATACAAATCTTTGAATTCTTAAATATTTGACCATATGTGGGAGAAGGCTGAAGAGAAAGAAAATGTCATCATTCTCTTAGGAGGTCCAATATCACATTAATAAGTAATCTAGCAGAGATTTGTAATAAAAAGAAAACACAATTCTTCCAAATGAGGGTTTTATTTCTTTTGATGTAAAAGTTCTTAAATTAGGTGCTAGCAATTACCACACAATTGATCCAGTCCCTCAGCTGAGTTGATATTGACTGCAGTATTCCCACATGAAGGAAAAGAGAAAATTTACAAATGTCTGATGAAATGAGTTAAAGGTGAAGTGTTCTAATAATAGTATCTGTGGTTTAGACACAGGTGAAGAGGGCGATTTTCTTTTCTAATAATCCCCCATTTTTACCTGGTGCCAGTGGCTCAAAGCTATAATCCTAGCTACTCAGGGAGCTGAGATCTGAGGACTTCATTTCAAAGACAGCCTGGGCAAGAAAGCCCTGAAACTCTTATTTCCATTTAACCCCCAGAAAACCAGAAGAGGCACTTTCACTCAAGAGGTAGAGCACTCACCTTGAGTTGAAGAGTTCAGGGACAGTTCCCAAGCCCAGACTTCAAGCACCTCGAACAACAACAACAAATCCCATTTCATGGACTGCCTACATCTTCTCCTAACATTCAACAAAGGAGCCATTTTATCCCCCACTACCTTTAAGTAGTAAACTAGCTACTGGAAATAGATTGATTTGGTATCTTATATCAAACTGTTCATATTTGCGGAAACAAACACCAGCAGTGGTAAATTTTTTCCAGTCCTTCAACTCTGGGCCTGGGCCCTGAACATGGATATACTGGTAGCTTTCATGTGAGGCTGTTTGTTATTGATTGGATTACTGCCCCTGAGGGAAATTACTGGGTCTTAAGGGAGATATAGGTTTAGTCTTTTCAGGAAACTCCGTACTGCATTCCACAATAGTTGAACCAGTTTAATTTCCCACGAACAGTGTAATAGAGTTCCAAATTGTCCAGCATTTGCTAGTCTTAGTTTTCTTGGTAATGGCCATATTAACTGGGACGAGGTAGAATCTGTCTTGTTTACTTATAGATTTGTATGCACCTTCTAGTTTCAATAAATGAATGAATCCATGAAACCTATATTGCTCTGTGTCTGCATTCCTTTCTCTTTTCTATTAATATAATTTTCCCAAACTTTTTATTTTCCTTACCACTGGTGAAAAGTCATCTTTCTGATGGGTGAATATAATCCCATTGTGTGTGTGTGTGTGTGTGTGTGTGTGTGTGTGTGTGTGTGTGTGTGTGTGTGTGTGTGTAAGATGACTATAGGCACATGAATTCATTTCTAAGCATTCTGTATCATCTGAAATTTTGTAATTCCGTATTAAAGTTGGATTGCTTTCTCTACTGCATGGAAGAATATTGTTAGGATTTTGATGAGTATTGCATTGCAAAATTGGGGGAAATATTGCAATGTTTAAAATGTTAATTCTTCTAACCAGGAACATTGAAAGACTTTCTATTTCCTTGAATCTCCTTCAATTTCCCTTTGTATATTTTTAAAGTTTTCACATATAGGTCCTTCACAATTTTAATTTAATTAATTCCTAGTTTTGTTGTTGTTGTTTTGTTCTGTGTAGATTTAATTTGTTTTTGAGGCTAATACATATAGGTTGTATTTTGAATTTCAGCGTGGATCTTCCCATTGTTGGTAACAGAAAAACTACTGATTCTTGTGGTTTTTATACCCAGCTACATTGCTGAAGGTTAGCATCACCTGTACTAACTTGAGGGAGGAAGCCACAGGGTCTTTTAAATACAGGGACATTTCATCTGTAAAAAGGGATAGTTTTACTTCTTCCATATTTGGATCTGCTTGATGTTTTTCTCTTGTCTATTGTTCTTACAAGAAATTCCACTACCATATTGAAGAGTAGTAGAGAGAGTGGACATCTTGTCTCATTCCTGATGTTAATGTCTTCAGACTTCCACCGTGAGGTAAATGCTAATTATCTGTGTCATATACATACTCAGTATTATATTGAGGAATGTTCCATGCATTCTTAGCTTCTCAGACCTTTTAATCATAAAGCGGTATTGGAGCTTGTTAAAAGCTATTTCTACATCCCTATAGACGATCATGTGTTTCTTGACCCTGCTTCTGCTGATAGTTTGTATTATGTTTATTCACAAGAATATTAAATCGACTTTTATCCAAGTTGAATCCTATTTGATCATACCATATGATTTTTTTTAGTTGCTGAAATTGGTTAGTGAGAATTTTATTAAGAAGTTCTTCTTTAATGCTAATCAAAGAGTTGAGTCCATAGTTCTCTTTCTTTGGTGAGTCCCTACGTGATTTGGGGAAGAGTCTAATTCTAGCTTCATAGAATGTGTTTGATAATGTGTCTCTCATAGATACTAGATGGATGTATCTTGTTTTTAAATGCTATCTAATCTATGTCTTCTATTTGGAAATTTAAGTCCATTGCTATTGAGAGTTAAGGCAGAAATATCTGATAAGTCCTGCTATGTTATACACCTGTTGTTAGGAGCTGTGCCTGATGAACTCTTAATAAATTTACCTTGAACTCTTGTAGGGAACATTTTATATAACCAGTTCCTGTTCTTCTTGATCTTCTCTATGTAGGATATATTTGATTAAATTCTATCATGCTGATTTGATGGAAATATGTTATGTCAAGTTGTCTTTGTCATGAAATATGTTTATTTATCCTTTAAATGTAAAGGAAAGTTTGGCTTGGGACCGTATTCACGGTTGGTAGTTGTTTACCTTTAGTGTTTGTCATACATCATTCCAGGCTCTCCTTTTTTACCATATCAGCTAAGAAATCTGTTTCTATTCTGACTGTATATCCTTTATAAATAATCAATCTTTTCTCTACGGCAGCTATAAGAATCCTTTCCTTGATCGTTAATGATCCTCTAATGGATTATGATGTCATGGTGGATTGTTCAGTTCTAGAATTCTGTGTTTGTTTAAAGGCTTCTCTTCTCTGAATGAGCCTATCTCTTTGGATGTTTGGCATGTTCTCTGCTAGAATTCTGTAATATGTTTCCCATCCATTTAGTTTCCTGCTCTTCTCCTTCTTGATACCTATCTCCTCAAAATTTGATCTTCTAACTGAGTCTTGACGTTCTGGCAAGATCATTTCTTATTTCTTGGATTTGTTCTAAATGATTGTTTCCTCTTCCCTATTAGAGCTATTTTGTATTTGGCCCTGAGATTATCTTCTATGTCATCTATTTGCTGTGGAGACTTTCTACTTTGTTTTTGATTTCCCCGTCTTCTAGTTGGTAATATTTTAGGGGTTTTAGGTCTTTTATGGACTTTATGTACATTTTTTTTTGGATCCAGTCATGGGGACTTAACTCTGGGCCTGGGCACTGTCTCTCAGCTCTTCAGCTCAAGGCTAGCGCTCGACCACTTGAGCCACAGTGCCACTTCCGGGTTTTTTCTTTTTCTTTTTTTTTTTTTTGCTTATGTGGTGCTGATGAATTGGACCCAGGTCCTCAGGCTTACAAGACAAGTGCTCTACCACTGAGCCACCTTCCCAGCCCTCTGTACATTTTTTCTTTGGGTAGGGGAGTTGCAAGCGTTGTTTTCTTAGCTGTGTCTTCTCTCATATCTTTAACTAGGCATCCATTTTTTCTTGAACTCCCTTGACTTCTCAGAATTTATTTATCTTTCTGTTTGTAGTCTTCATGAATTATTTTGCTAATCTTTGGTTGGTCTCATTTGTTCACAAATTTCCTTGTAGAGGTTTTCTATCTTTCCATTAATCACATTTTTCAGCAGTATCTGTAATACGTTTGATAACTCTCTTCTAGGTCCTTGATTGTCTGTTTTAATGCCTGGTTATTTACTGTGTGAATTATACTACCTTGAGGTCATTTTTCTTGTATTTTTCTGATTTGTTTTGTCCATTTGGAGGTTTTCTTTGGAGGATCTATGACCTTAATAGGTGACTCTCTATGTTCTTGGTTGATTTGCCAGGTCTTTGTTTGGTCTCCTGTTATGATTTGTTTTTCTGGAATTGCATTTTTGTCAGGTCCATTTAGTGTAGTAATAGAAATCAGTTGTGGTGAGATGTTGTGATGTTAATATTTGTGGTTCCAGTGACAGTTCGGAATGTCCAGTGGTATGGTGAATTGTCTATGTGTACGGATGTGGCTTTCTCTGATGTATGCTTCTGTTCCTGCTTTTTTCCATGTTGCCCATTTATTTCCAGACTGCAGATGTGCTTTTGAATGTGTTGGCCAACACAGTCATAGCAGTCAACTACCTGGCTGGCACCTTTTCATAGAATTCTGTTTTTTTGTGAAGACAGTATAAAATCTTCTTATGAATTATATGTTTATAGTTATGTCAATTTTTATAGCTGCATATCTATAATTATAGCTGATTTGATGTGACCCTCTAGAAGTGGAGTATCTGCTAGGACTATAAACCTCTGTTTCATTAGAGATTGCTAGGATAATTTTCTGTTGTTATTCTGTCATTGTTTTTCCTCTTCCTCAGGTTTATTTTTTATATTGTGTATGTTTTCACATAATTTAGGATTTGTAATTGTTGTATCAGGTTATTTTTGTTTTTCTGCTTATATTACGTTGAAGTAGTGATTTCAGGCTTGTATGAAGAAACAGAAAGAGACAGAATGTATCTTATTACATTGAGAGAAAGAAGACATTTTAACCTATTTACTACAAATAAATTCATATTAAGCAAAGCTAATGAAAATAATTACTTTTTTACTCTTCAAAGGATGAGTATAGTATTCTTGGATATCTTGGAAGAAAAGACTTTAGACTCATTGCAATTGCTAACTTACATTGAAATTACTGCCTAAACGTTCTTCTTCAGAAAGGCAAAAGCTCCATTGCTTTCATATTAGTATTATAAAATCATAATAGATGCATGTTGAATTGTTTTCCTCTGCTTTTTTTTCAATTCCATTCTTCATCCATGAGGTATCTAGGGCTTTGAATAACCAATTCCTTAAAATACGTATATTTCTTATATTGTGACGTAAATCTCAGTAATATAAATATGAATTTATCTTTGATTCTTATCTTGAGCTACATTCATATGAAATTTATGGAGTCTCAAACAAGAAACCTGACTATTTTACTCTATTCTATGTTTTAATCAATCAATCCATTCTCTTTAGAAATATGTTCTCATCTTTTATATTGCTCCAGTAAACAGAATGTGTTTCTAGTAGTTTTACTGACGTAAATGTAAAGTTTGGAACAAGAAGACAACCTCCCCCCATTATCACTTTAAAGAAAACCCTTGGGGATTATTTTATATATAAAAATAAAAAAGTGCAATGCAATGTTTATACATGAATAACATAATGGTTAAGTCAATTAGACATAAGAACTACCACAGCAATTCTCAATTGACTTAAAGGCACCAAAATATTGTGTTCATCAATATCAGTCATTTAAAAAAATAACTAGTCAATACAAAGTTTATATTATATTCGCAATTTATAAAATGAAAATTACACTCAGATTTGTTGTCAATACCTGTTTCCAGGAATACATTTATTCAGCAAACAGGGAAACAAAAAATAAGGGTTTGTCACATATAATGAAAAACCTAGAAGCAGACAGTCTTTCCTTAAGATGATAAGTACCTGCAAATTGTGTGATTTATTCAAAGATAATATAAACATTCATAAGAGGATTTGTGATCAGAAGTGATAGGTATGCAAAGTAACTGGAAAACTGTATGCTTAAATTGAGCTTTCAATATAGGATGACAAATTTTCAATAAATGAGCCTATTATTCTGTATCTCTAACACACATACAGTATTCTACATTTTCCCACATACTCCCATTCTCTTACCTCGGTTCCTGATTAATATTCTTCTTTTTCATGATGTCAATTCCTTCTAAAATAACAAGGTGGGCATTTTGTCCCTAGATCCAATACATTTTAGTATTTTGGAATAGTAATATGAATTCATGGAGTTTGACTTGAATGTCAAGTTTGAAGATGTTGTATTCAAGGTACTGTTAATTGACCTGAAACATACAAAGATACACGGTATACAAAGAAGGGACTTGATCTCGGGGAAACATACAGGTCCAAGTAAGATCCTGAATCAAAGAAAAGCAAGGGAACAAACATCAATCAACTATAATTACAGAGGAATGGAACTGATCTCTGATGTGTGTGTGTGTGTGTGTGTGTGTGTGTAGAGAGAGAGAGAGAGAGAGAGAGAGAGAGAATTTAGTGTGGCGTCCATATTTACACTTCATAGAGCATTACTTGTTAGGAAGGAGGTGCCCATATCAGAGCTGTGATACTACTGTCATCACTTTACTGCAAAAAACACTTGCTTAATATCTAATTAAATTTGGAAAATAGACTAACATTTTATGTGATTGTTTTGACAATTAATTACTATATTGAAGACCAAAGGGAGGAATTGGAGATCAATATAATCTTTTTCTTCTCTTTTAAATATTACACTGCAATAGATGTGATTTCAGGAGTCTTCTGCCATGTACTGCCAGTTCAATGACTAATATGCTTAATAATATGTAAATCTGATAGGGAAACTGATCAGCCAGCAAGCACGAAGAACTAGTGATAAAATTGAGCTTTTGAGCAGGGTTGACACAACTTTTAGGAATGTAATTCTTTCATATGAACTTCAAATTTTGTGGCTTTCCCTGTGTGACTAAATGCCAAGAAAGTACTGTAGAAACAAGAATTCTTGTTCAGCCAAGTAGAAAGTGCTCATGTTCCCATCCTCACGTTGCAAATTTCCATTCCCTATAGACTCTCTGTTAGAGTGCTTCTATTTAGTATATTTCAGCACTTCATCCTTCCCTGTGGGAGACAAGAAAAAAGATACTTTTGTTTATGTATTAAATTACGTAAATTAGCATGTACAGGCATGATTTGTATAATTACAGAAGTTTGTAATAAATATAAGTAGGGATCATTTCACAATAAAAATATAATTAATATCACATAATAAGACTAGAAGTCACAGAATTTTGTGCATGCAAACGTACATTAGATTAGATGCAGAATTTCTATTTTGAGATAAACTTTATATTGAAGTATAATGCACTTTAAGAATGGAAACATTTTATTGTTTTGTTAATGGTTATTCATTTTCAGAAGTGGCAGTTTAATTTTGTTCTTTCCATAATATATTAAAATATTTGATTTTACTCCCTCTATTTCCTTTTTGTTACTCCTTTCTCCAAAGATCTTCTGTTTTTCACATAAAATTACAGCTTTTTATATGCACATATAAAGTAATTTGGAAGATTTAAGCTAAACTGCAATTTAATCCAAGACGTACAGTGGATTATCAGGTTGAACAAAAAGGGGTATTTTCTGTTAACTTCTGAATTGAGTTATCATTATTATTATGGTTAGGGTTAGGATACCAGACAGAATTAGAATTAGGGTTAGAGAAATAGAAAATTTAGGCTCAACACAGGATGACCTATTGCAACAATAATACTCATAGCACACTGTACTGAAAATGAACTTTACACCATGGGGAGAGAAGAGTAATGGAGGTTGGAGAGGGAAGGGATAGTGGGACAACAACAAAGAAGGGAGTAACAATGCTCAACAAGACATGTACTCATTACCTTACACATGTAACTGTAATCCCTATGTAAGCCTCATTACAATAAAATAAAATTAAAAAGAATTGAAAAATAAAACTTGACAGGAAATAGAAAAACACTGTTAAAAATTTAGGGTCAAAATGCAAATAAAATTTAGACCTACACGCTGAGCAAGAGATAGCATAATTGTGAAATAGACGCTTGCTATTAACATTATGATTCGGTTATATGTAGGTTTAGGATTAGGCAAGGTGTTCCAGTTAGAGCTGGGTTTAGGATGAGAAAAAAAAGTAAGATATTGTGTAAAACTGCCACATATTTTAAGAAGAATGAATAACATCAAAGTTAGAATGAATGAAAACAAGCGTGGGTGTTATTTTAAACATTCATATATAATTTGGTTTAAAGTGTTACTGTTTTAGTTCTTGTTAGGATTAGGGAAGGATAAGCTTTAGGGTAAAATTTAGTTTTCCACTAAGAAGTAGAAGCAAAAAAATGTGTGATTGAATAGAATCCAGACAATTTTCCTTACATTAACCATTTGGTGTTAATTCAGGTTGTGATTAGGATTAGGTTTCTGGTTAAAGGAGGTTAAGGATTGAGTAAAGAAATATATTAAACTGGTGGCTCACGTCCATTATCCTACCTATTCAGGAAGCTGATTTCTGAGGATCGCATTTCAAAGCCAGCCCTGGCAGGAAAGTCTGTGAGAATTTTATCTCCAATTAACCACCAGAAAACCAGAAAGTGGTGCTGTGGCTCATGTGGTAAAGTGCACACCTTGAGCTAAAGAACTCAGGGATCATGCCCATGCCTAGAACTCAGGGATTAAGCCCAGACCCAGAGATGAAACCCCACAACCAACAAAAAGAAAAAAAAAGGAATGGGATAAATGTTAATTAAATCTGAACTTATTTTAGGTTCTAGGAATTCAGGAAAAGCTGGGATAATGGACGTATAATGTATTTCATAATATCAGGATTTGAGATCAATTGGTTTAATGATTCCTCTTATGGAACAGGATAGGTTCAGAGATAAGAGTGAGAAAATCTGTAGGGTTTAGGAAGACTTGCAATTTATTTCAAGAATTACAAGTGGAATTTCAGTTAGGATTGCACAAAACCAGTATTTTTCATAAATTTTAGAATTGCGATACCATTTGTGTTAAGGTTATGGTTAGGATTCCAGGAGAAAAAAAAATGAAGCTAAAATTGATGGTAAATTTTGGAATAAGTCTGGTAAGAATTAGAATGAATTTGAATTAGAGTACTGCTATTGATATTAGAATCTACTTGCAATTAGGCTTATATTTATTCTCAATATTCCAGTTAAGATTAAGTTTAGGGTTAGAAAGTGACTAAGATATTGGAAAAAAATTGAAACCTATGTTTGGAAGGCATATTTGAATCAAGTTAGGATGAATGAAAACTAGGGTAAAACGAACTAGTAAGTGTTAGTATTGACATAAAATTTGGATTAAAATCAGTGTCAGTATTTTGTTCTGATTATGATTAGTGTTATGAATAGGAAAGTTTTAGTAAAAATTGAGTTTTCACTATCAAGTAAAAACAAAAATGTGAGACTGAATAGTAACTAGAACATTACCATTATATATATATATATATATATATATATATATATATATATTTCTCAGTGATCATTCTTGTAATGATTAATGAGAGTTTTCCAGCCAGGTGGTTTAGGTTGAGAGTTAGCATTGAGTAATGGACTAGAGGATAAGTAAATATGAAATTGTTTTAGGATACAGTGGTTCAGGAAAAGGTAGGATCAATGGAAACTACAGTGTTTTTCCTGATAAGAGAATTTGATGACAAGTAATATAATGGTTCATGTTAGGGAACAAGATAACTTCAGAGACAGAGTCAGGAAATTTGTTGGAATTAGGGCAAATTGAAACTCCTTTCCAGAGTGAAAACTGGAATATTCATTCCAATGAATAAAAACTAGAGTATTTTTTAATATTAATTTTGGACTATTATTAGGTTGAAAGTTAGGTTTCAGTTCCAGCTGGGCTTAGTGTTAGCATTAGGGAAATGGAAAATTTAGGGTCAAACTGAAAGTAAATCTTCGTATAACAAGTCAAGATAGAATTAGGATGAATATGAAATACAAAACTGCTAATAATATTAGGATTGGGATATGATTAGTGTGAGGATTAGCCTGAATGTTCCAGTTAGGGTTCGTGTTAGAAAAATGACAAGATATTGAATAAAACTAGAAACTATTTTAAGAAAGATGAGTTGAATCAAAGATAGGATGTATAAATTTAATATATTTGTGTGGCTTTTTGAATGCAAAGGCAAGTGGTTCTAGGGTTAGGGTTACTTTTTTTAATTTATGAACTAATGAATTAAAGGCACAATTCTTTCTTTCTTATAAACTAAGACAGTCACGATTTGGGGAAAAATTCAATTTTCTACATGAAAATGTGTCTTAAAATATTTTCCAACCAGCATTAAATAATAGTGAGCAGGATGTCATTTATTAAAATTAGGTAAGTTGATGATACAGCTTTCAAAAATATCCAAACACATAGGATTGGAACTCAGATATATCATTGGGAAAACAGATCTTGTACTTGCTCTAGCTGGGAAATTGTGTGTGTGTGTGTGTGTGTGTGTGTGTGTGTGTGTGTGTGTGTGTGTGGTGGGGGGGCCCTGTCGTCAGCTTATTCTGTGGAAGTATGGCATTATACCACGTAGTCACAAGTTTTCTTCTGGCTTTTTAATATTTAATTTCAGGTGCATATCTCATGGATTTTCCTGTCTGGACTTAATCTTCTGATCCCCAGCAATCCTTGGGTTAGTATTACTGTGGGTGCTACCACAAAGTGACAGTTCATTAAACTGGGAGCAATATGGAAGTACTTGTGCAAGATACAAAGTAACCAGTTCATTAATGTGGGAGTAACAGGATCACATTAGCTTGCCTTCAACATTGTTTCTGATGAGTTTAACTGAAGCCCAAAGTATAATCCAAACCGATTAGCCACACTGTATGAAGTAGCACTTATTCATGATGTAGAATATGTACAATGAATTAAATCCTGAATCAAACCACTTTGTTGGGTTTGTAGCAAAGAAATAGAGTGTCATTGAAATGAAGTCCAGACAGGAGGCCGTAGTGAGCAGCAGAGCATTTGCTTAGTGTGTGTCCAACCCCCAGGACCATAAAGATGTAGAAGAAAGTGAAAGTGTAGGAGAAAGAGGAAAGGAAAGGAGGAGGAAGGGGTAAGAGAGGAGAAAGGGCATAGCACGAGAGAGAAGAGGAGGGGACAGGGAGAAAATAGAGGTAGGAGAGAAGGAAGAGGGAAACAGGAACCTAGGGATGAGGAGCAGGAGAGGAGGCAGGAAGAGGAAGATAAATGTAAGATAACAACAAGAGCTGTTGGAAAATATTTTGCATAAGCGATCTACATGTGCAGGCAGGATTATTTTCTAATCAGAGAAATAGCTAGATAGGTGACAATATGGGTGATACCTGTTGCTTGGTCATTTTATTCTCTTTCTTCAGTGAGGTATTCAGAAGAAATATTGAGTTTGGTGTTTTACAGATACACTTCAGGATTTCTTTACATGAATCAAACATGGGAAAGGACTAAATGCAACTTCTCTTAATTAAAAAATAATAGAAGCTATATGTATTGGTATTACTATGCATGAAGAAATCCTGGAGATTTCTGGTTAATTCAGAGGTCCCCATGGAAAAATATAGGACAAGAGGAAAGCAAAACTGTTTTTAAAGTGTAATAGGTTATCATTAATGAATAGTTTTCCTGGACATTTTTCGTTTTTTTTGCCAATTGTTCATTGCTCCAAGGCTGTGCCCTGAAGCCCTTTCCAAGTCACTACGTGAAACTCCATTTCTGTAGTCCCTGTGGGTGTGGGTGCCTTCTTAGGTCACCCGTTGAAATGTGGGGCCAACTCCCTTACGGTGGATGTGCTGTGAGTGGATGTGTGTGCATGCTCCCCAGTATTGCTAGATGAACCCCGCCCACACTTCCCACTTAACTTCCCAGTCTCAGTTGCTCCATTTCACCCAGCAGCTGGCAGCTATGGGGCTAGAGTTGAGGCCACTGCTGCCCTCTCCTCCTCCAGTTGTGCTAGTACTGGTCTTCTGTGCTCCTGAGTGTGTGGCCCATCCTCCGGAGACTCTGTTCTGGAGTCACTGCCTGTCCCCATGAGTGCGGGGTGGGGGAAACCATGTTTGTACACTGCACAGTCCATGGGTAAAGGAAGGCTGAGCATGCAGTCTGCCTCCTTGGGGCCAGGTAGCCCAACCTTGGTTAACCTCATCAGGCTTTAAGGGGGTCTGGGGACTGGAGCCATGTGCTGGCCCCTCTGCCAGACGGCTTGTGACAGCTGCAGCAGCTCAGCAATTTCGAGCCCCTTCAGCATCTCTGTGGACCTCCATTTTCTGGTCCCTGTGGAGTCGGATACAAGTCCAACCCTACATATGCCCATCCATGCCAGAGGAGCCTGGATTTGCAGCACACCAGCTGCAGCACCGAGGGACTGAAGCCCCTTTGGCTTTGCTGTGTAGTCTCCTCCGTCAACCTTCTGGCCCATATGGGCCCAGCTCTGGGTACCATTCCAGGGATACTCCATTTGGAGGCAATGGGCTCACCCCCTACCCTCGTTGTTCTCCAAAGCAGGGGAATGGGCCTGGCCTTGGCAGTGTAGTCTGCACAGATGGAAGGCAGGACTTGGCGTCTGCCCTGCCTTCTCCCTTGGCTTTGACATCTGAGTCTGGGTTGCTTGATTTGGTCACTAATGGAGACTTGTTGGCTACAGCCCACCGCAACAAGTGCTATACTTGCTGCAGCAGCAATGCAGTGTCCTGGGCCCCCTTAGGGTCACCACATGGACCTCTGATGGGTCTACATGGGCTGGGTGTGGGTTTCATCCCAGGACTCCCAATAGGAAGTGCCACTCCCCTTCGTGGTACTGAAAGCAAAAGGTGGCACATATAATATCTACTTTCTAACACTTTCCTTTATTGAGAAAAACAGAACTGGGAGATACAAATAAGTTTTATAAAAACAAAATATATAAACTATATCACTTCCACCTGTTAAACCATTGAAATATTTTTTAATCCAGTACGAATTCTGTCTGTAATTACTTACTTTACACTTGAATGTAACTAATGTTATATATTTTGTGTGTATTTTACTATTCTAGTATAACTTTATTTGTACTACTTACATACAATTTTTTTTCAAATTCTGAGATTTAATCACGTGTTTACGGGTAAGAGTTTTGTTGTACTTTTATTTCAGTTTTCCATTATGGCCTTATGAATACAAACAATAAAATCCATTCTTGCTAGCAAAAAGTTCAATGATTTTGAACTAGAGACTCAAGGATAGAGCATTACATATCATACAGTAGTATGTATGGCTTTGTTTAATACTGCTCCATAAACTAATTAGTAATTCAGGCGGCAGCCACTTCATCTGGCATGCTGGTCTGTCTGGTGAAGTAGGATGCTAGTTGCAGCATCTTCATATGGGACCCTTGTGTGCACCTCTCCTGGGACTGTAGGAGAAGATCAGGGTGCACCTGCTGTCAGACTAGGGCAGCAACCCGGCAGCTGCTGCGTGAATGACAAAATGCCACTGACTCACATCTAGCACATGCCTGCCACCTGGGCCTGGGCCTTGAGGATCAGCCCCTGGGAGCACACATACACCACAGGGCAGGGGTCGCCCACCTAGGAAGGAGTACAGATTGAACAGAAGCCAGTCTGTGGATCAGCTTGTACAATATTTATCCTTCGTGGAGCACAGGACTACTCTGCTCTGCTGTGGAGAGAAGACAAGAAAGACAGGCCCAGGAGGGGTGATGCCAACTTTTGTACTCAGGCTGACAAGGAAACTTTCTTCCATGCTCTCTCGAGCAGGCTCAGGAAGCCCTTCCATGCTCCTTGTCCATGGAGTAGCAGCCAGAGACACTCACATCTTGTATTCCTGGCTGCTTTTTGGAGTTTGCTTGTTAATTTATTCAGAGAGCCCCTCCCTCAGACAGCAGAGTTATATTCTGGGTTTTGTAAAAACGTTCAGCATCTGAGCATTCCCAGGGTTTTTTTTATTGTTTCTTGTAAATGCGTTGTGAAATTTGTGTTTTAGGTGTTGAGGTGCGGGAGGAGGAGCCAGATTATGAACATAGTTTCCTACAAGCCTTTCATCTAAAAATGAAAATAGATTCTCTCTAAAAATGCCTTTCAGGAAATAAATTTGAGATGGAGAAAAGGTTGTTTTCGCATGAGATGAAAATGTGCTATTTTTATATGCATGTTTTATGCATTCAAATTACACTTAAGTAATTCACTATCTAGGAACAATCGTCCAGACCTAAGAATTAAGTGTTTTGTGAGCTATAGGCAGGGTTATCGCAAAAGACCTCTTTGCTATTCGGGGTCTTTTACTGTTCCATCTGACTTTTTGGATTGCTTCTTCTATTTCGTTGAAGAGTGAGATTGGGATATTGATAAGGATCACATTGAATTTGGATATAGCCTTTGGCAGTATTGCCATTTTCATGATGTTAATCCTCCCAATCCATGAGCGTGGGAGGTTGCCCACTTCCTGAGTTATGCTTTCATTTTCTTTTTCAGGTTTTTAAATTTCCATCATAGAGGTCTTTCACCTCTTAAGTTAACTCCTAGGTATTTTATTTTTTGTGTGGGTATTAAAACGGGGTTGCTTTCTTAATTTCAGCCACACTCATATTGTTATTGGAATACAGGAAAGCCATTGATTTCTGAGGGTGAATTTTATACTCGGCTAGTTTGCCAAAGTTTCTGATCAGCTCAAGTAACTTGGGAGTGGAGAACATGGGGTTCTTTGAATACAAGATCAGCTCATCTGCAAAGATGGAGAGTTTTACTTCATCTTTCTCTATTTGGATCCCATGTAAGTTAGCATCTTGTCTTATTGCCCCATCTAGCATTCTAATACTAATTTGAAGAGTAGTGGAGAGAGCAGACATCCTTATCTCATTCCTGAATTTATAAGAAATGTCCTTAACTTTTCACCATTAAGTATAATGATAGCTTTAGGTTTGTCAATCCTTAGAAGAAAGAACAGCACTAGAGCAATATCAGTTCCAAATTTCAAACTCTACTAAAAAGCAATAAGTAATAAGAAAAGCAAAAAGTAATAAGAACAGCTTGGTTCTGGCACAAGAACAGACCTGAGGACCAATGGAGTAGGACTGAAGACTCAGAAATGAACCCCTGACCTATAGCCACTGAATGTTTGACAAGGGAGCAAAAAATAGAGTGGAAGAAAGACAGCCTTTTGAGTAAATGATGTTGGCACAGTTGGTTAAACACCTGTAGAAAACTAAAGCTAGATCCGTATATATCACCCTGCACGAGAATCAACTCCAAATGGATCAAAGAGCTCAAAATAAAAGAAGACACCATGAAAACATTGCATGAAGGAATAGGATAAACTCTAGAGCTTTTTAGTACAGGCTGAAATTTTCTTTAAAGAGAGTCAGAAACAAAGAGTAAAGAAAGATAAATTAAGATATTCATTTTTTAATTCATCTCTTTATGAAACTAGTAATTTGCTATTACAAGATGCGATGGAATTATAAATTCCAAGTGCTAATGGAGTCTGTATACAATAAACATATTATAATAGTCAAAAAACAGAAATCAAAGAAAATTTGGACAAATGGGATTACATGAAACATCAGAGCTTCTGCAAAGCAAAGGTCATAGTTAGCAAGATCAATAGAAAGCCCACGTTCTGGGAGAAGATCTTCATGAGACATAAAACGGACAAGGTCTCACATCTAAAATATACTTAGGACTCAAAAAATTAAATTCTCCAACAGCAAATCCTCAAAGAAACAACTCCTCGATAACTAAGTTGGCTAAAGACTTAAAGAGAGAGTTCTCTGAAGAGGAAATAAAAATGGCCATTAGGCACATGAAGAAATGCTCAACTATTCTAGCTACAAAAGAATGCAAATCAAGACAACATTGAGATTGCACCTTACTCTAGTTAGAATGGCTATAATCAAGAAATATAATAGCAACAGATGTTGGAGGGGATGTGGCTAAAAGGACTCCTATTGCATTGTTGGTGGGAGTGTAAACTTGTTTAAACACTTTGTAAAGCAGTATGGAAGTTCTTGAAAAGACTCCAGGTAAAGCTCCCCTATGACCCAGCAATCCCACTTTTGGGCATTTAGGCATTTACCCAAATGATCACAAATAAGGTCATACCAAAGTTGCAAGCGCAACCATGTTTACTGCAGCATTATTCCACGTAACTATGATATGGACCCAACCTTGATGCTCCTCAGTACATGAATGGATCAAAAAAATGTGATACACACACACACACACACACACACACACACACACACACACACACAATTGAATTCTATGCCTCCATTAGAAAGAATGAAATTGCCGCAATTTTTAGGAAATGGAAAGACTTGGTAAGTATTATATTAAGTGAAGTAAGGCTAGGCCCAAAGAAACATAGGTCCCATGTTTTCCCTTGTTTGGAAGGACTAGTACATGTCTAGAACAAGCACAGAAGATCAAAGGCTTTGTACATATGACCATATAAGGTGATGTTAAGCGAAATATACCCCAAATCAGAGACACAAGTGGATTTATCTTCCTTGCCTTTTGTTTTTAATAAACTTATAATGCACTATGTGATTCTTTTGTAGGTTCATACCCCCATGGTATAATTCCTGTTTTCACTGCATTTGATTCTAGTGTTCTGCATCTTTTATATACATTTTTGTAATTTGGGGAGTGGAAAGGTTATAGCAGAATGCTGAAATGGGGATGCAGGTTGACTCATTGTGACGATGAGCTGTACAGGACACTGTGTCGAAAATGAATTTATAATGTCGGGCAGGAGTCAAGGAGGAAGGAGTTGGAGAGGTGGGGAGGGAAGTAGTAGGGGAAAAACAAAGGAGGAGGTAACAATGCTCAATAGGAGATGTAATCATTACCTTACTCATGTAACTGTAAACACTCTGTATAGCATTTTTACAATAAAAAAATATAAAAAAATCTTTTCCTGGTGTAGATTTCCAGTGCTGTCCTGGGCATTGCATTTTTTGCCTTTTCTGGCTGTGGTTAGGTCCACCTGTCCAGTGGATCAGTAGTCTTCACAGCTTCTTGGGCCTGAAGTGGTACTTGGACTATACAGTGGTGGTTGGAACCAGGCCAAGGACAGGATAAAAACACTTCCAGGGCATGGCTTCTTCATTCCCCATGCAACTAGGATTGCAAGCAGAATTTCTCTGAATTTACTCCAGAAAACAATCACTGCACCAAAAGGCAAGGTCACCAAACACCTCCCCTCTCCCCACATTCCCTACTTGCTCCCTCCTTGGGAAAGTACAAAAGAATTTTGCAGGTTTTGGTAGACACACAATTGTCCACTACCTCCCCTGGTAAACTAGGCTTAAAGTCACTAAGTCATGTAAACGGATAATGCCGCCCTCATTATTCTGGACAAGAACTTCAGGTTGTTTGATCCTTTAATTTGTTGTTGTTGGTGGTGGTGGTAGGAGGGCCTGAACTCTGGGTCTGAGCACTGTCCCTGATGAGCTTTTCATCTCCAGCTAGTGCACTACCATTTGAGCCACAAAGCCATTTCCACTTTTTCTTCTTATGTCGTGCTGAGGAATTGAACCCAGGACTTCATGAATGCAAGACAAGCACTCTACCACTGAGTCTCCTTCCCAGCCCTAATGCTTTAATTCTTCAAATTGTATTTTTGTCGGTCCTGGAGTTTAATTTCAGGACCTGAGTGTTAACATATCACTGAGTACTTCAGCTCAAGGGGAGCCTTCTACCACTTGAGCCACAGTGCCACTTCTTGTCCTCATAATGATGAGGAGAATATTTGAAATTGAATATGTGATTACAGAGGTGTGCTTTCTTGAGGTATATGTTCTTAGCATAATTTATATACTGTTGAAAATGAGACAGTTAAGATAGGGTTGTTGACATTCCTTGTATCCTTAACAGTATAATAATAAAACCAGTTTTATAATATATTATTTATAGTAATTACAGAATATCCCTAATTATGCATATATTATAAATATATCATTTATATTTTATGTAATATAGTATTTTACGTATATTATGCATACATAATTTAATTTCTCTGCTCATCTGTCCAGGAATTAAATTAGAAATGTCTTTGAAAATTGATAGTAAAGTAGGGTCCTTACAAGTTCGATTGCAACATAGCGTTTTACCCAATAAGTAGTTATTTATTCAGAATTGGTTTAGAAATGGAATATCATAACATAATTGAACATTCAGAAATAATTATGTAGGAACATGCCAAGGATGGAATTCAAAAAATATAACATGAAGACCTGTTGCAACAATGAGAAGTACAAGTTGTCACGTCAAAAACGAACTTTACAACTTGGGAGGTGAAGGATTGGGTGTGGGGGGAGGGAGGATGGGAAGGGATGGGAAGGGTAAACAAATGAGGAGGCTACAATGCTTGATAAGAAATGTACTCACTATCTTGCCCATGTAATTGTAACCCCTCTGTACATTATTTTCACAATAAAAAATATATAACATGATTCATATGTGTAATCCCAGCTACTTAGGGGCTGAGATCTAAAGATAGCTATATGAAGCCAGTCTAAATGAAATGGCTCAGGGACAAGACCCAGACCATAGTTCAAGTATCAGTACTGGCACAAAAATAAATTATGTGACTAAAACATACAAATATATTTAGTTAAATAAAGTTGTCATTCCTTGTATCCTTCACAGTATAATACTAAAACCAGTTTGATACATATATTATTCATAATATTTATAGAATATTATTTATAGAATATCAATAATGATACATGTATTATAAATATATCATTTATATGTTATGTAATAGAATACATTACATATATTTTGCACACCTAATTTATACTGATAAAACTAATATCCATTAAATTGATATAAGTTTTAGAATAGGGAATAGATTTTCTTTAGTACAACAAGAAAGTAACTAGTCACAAAAATTATTTCTTTTGGATTATATATCCATAAAAACTATTCCCTGTGTATTCAAGGTACTTAATGATAAAAACCTGTGATCATCAGAAAAAGTGGATTTGTTCTCCTTAAGGAATTACTCCAGGAATAATAAACAGTGGACGGTTAGTGATGTTCATTCAGGTATTTTTGTAGAAATTAAACCGATCTTTACTTGGTATAAAGATCACTTACACTCTCATTATCCACACCCTTTTCATTTAAAAATGCATATATTCTGTAGCATTGTTATTGCCCTTATAACCATAATTAGGAAGATAATGTGAGTTCATCTGCTCCATAACTCTTTAAAGATAATGAATGTTACAGAGAATAGCCTCAGATATGCCTGGTGGAAACCTGGATTTGAATTACAGGTCTACAACTGATCAGTCTTAGGTACTTGGGAAATTTGTTTGGCCTTCTTGCCTACTTCTGTTTTTAATAAAATACTTAATTCATTTCCTAACTTGAAGAACACACATGAGCACTAAAATTACCCTAATGCAAGTGCAGTGCTTGGAATGGTGTCTGCCCATTCTGAAGTAGGTCTCAAAGAAGTCAGTTTCCACCAACATGGTCACAGTATCCTTCCTGAAGGCCTTAAGAAATATATACCCAATTGATATTAATATCTGTGAAAATTTGTCTTTACTACCAAAAAAGTTCTTTTCTTCATATGAACAATGAAAGTAATGTTGGGGTTGTCCTGTGGCTTTTACTCTGAAGGAATTTTGCCTCAATTTCATTCTTACTCTATTAGTGGTAGCAGTAGCATTCTTTAGTGCTACCCTTCATGTTTCTAGTTCTGTTTTCCATTTGGAATACTATTGTAACTTAGTGTATAAACTTTGTTATCAGAGTAAATAAAATATAACTGCTGAAGTTTTCAACAATGTCAATGCATTACATTTTATGTGCTTACTATTTTCCTAAAATTATTCTTTTTGGATTATATATCCCTAACAAACTATTTTTTATGATTTCTGATATGATTTATATACATTTCTTATGTGTTTCTTATATGATTTTTAGAGATCCATAAATAAAACAGCGAAGAACAGGAAAAATGTAGGAAAGAAGTCATAAACAATACTATTATGGTGGTCTCAATGGCTAAGTCTAAAGAATATGTATGAAAACAGTTGGAAGATTCATTTTCTCTTTTCGCTGTTCTCTCCCCCTTCTTTGTAGAAAGGTTCTGACTATGAAGCGCTAAGTGGTCTGGACCTTTCAAGCCTTATCTCAGTGACAGAAGTGATGGGATTAGGGACAGGTGTTCCCATGGATGGCTTTTAGGAAGTTCACAATATAGCAATACCAATACACATAAAAAACTTTTGTGAGTCATGTATATTCACTTCCTCATTTGCCAAAATTAAATTCATCAGTCAAAACATCAAATTACTTACATTATAATATATGCAGTTCAACTGGCACCACTAGCACCTCCATAAATCAAATGCAAACTAAAAGCTCTATTTAAAAATCCAACATCTAAAGCAGTGTTGGAAATACAAGAAGATACACAATAAATCTGAAGGAGTGAGATCTTTAACACTGGCAATGAGCAGTGATAGCTGAATATTTAACCACGCTTGAAAAGTTCAGGTGTTCACTAACTATGTGATTAGAGTTGCAGATTTGACCTTGGTATCAATATTGGAGATAAAATTCAAAGGCAGCTAAGGTTTCTGCAGTATTGTAGCTCAATCCAGTGTGACCCTGCCTGATAATGGTAAAGCCCAGAATAGATGCTAAGTCAGTAAAATGTATAGGAAGGATTCTCCACTGAGAATAATTGCAGGGGGTGATCATCACTCTTGCGTTGAAAATGTATAGCCCATCATTCTACTTTAAGCTTTAGCATATTTCTGATCTGAAGACCATTATAACACACCAATGTGCCATGAATGCTGAGCAGTGTAGGCATATATTACTCTAATATATGTAAAATCCTTACAGGTATGGAATGGCCTGACCCTGACACTTCATTTTGTGTCTTGAGTTTCATGGAGAAATGCTCATAATTAGGCAATTCACACTCATCTAATTCTGAATCAGGAAACTGAGATAAGGTATTAGGGTCATCACTCCAGTCACATGGCCTGTGACCTATGAAATAAATGACATTGTTTCACAATGTATATGTGTTTCTGAAAAATGTATGCAATACCAAATACCAAAAGGGACAATTATCTATCTCATATTATCAGAAGTAAAGATACTCCTGAATTGTACTTTCTTGCTAGAGGATCATAGGGTGACTGCTGATATTTGGTACCTTTCCAGGTGCTCCTATACATTTGTCGATGTTCTTTGAGGAAGTGTTTTTCATGGATTGTTTTGAAGTGTTCAGAATATCAGTACTGTCACTAACTGCAACCATGCGACAACCAAGATGATGGGATACCTGGACAAAGAAGTAAGAAATCACAGGAAGTGAGAGGAAAGAAATCACCAGAGGACCCAAAGTGTCATTGCCAACTTCTGGATCCCTAAATCCTGCTTGACGGGGGGAGGGGGGGGGGGAGGCTGGTCAGTGGCTGCAGGTATGTCCACAAACAAAGACATCAATATAGCTTGTGGTTACAACTATTAACATGAAATATTGTTTGTAGACATAGTGACAATTGAATCCCTTATTGTTAGGGAGCAGAAGGGAATAATAGTCATTCCAACCATAACACAGACATCCATCTTGTCTCCGAAGTCTTAATATTTTAGTGTCCAACAGCTCGAACTTAAATACTCTTGAGGTAATAAATCATACCCCTGTGTTCCCTTGACTGCTTGGCCTTTCAAGAGCACAGCTCTCAGCCTTTCAATTGCTGTTTGAGATGGCTTCCCAATCTATCCTTTTCCAAGTCTAACAGCTTGACTTTTAGAATCACTCACAAGGTCTGTGACAGATGTATTATTTTGAAAACAATATTTTTTCTAGGATATGCTCAATTTTAAAATTTTATTTTATTTCAAAAATACTGGACAGAGTAGTTACAGTTACATGAGTAAGTTGCATTCCTTATTGAATATTATTACCCACTCCATTGTTGTTCTCCTCTCCCTTCCCACCACCTATACCTTCCACCCACTCCAAAGTTGTAAAGTGCATTTCCGTTATATAATATCTTGTGAATATCATTGTTGCAATGAGTTACTCTTTTTAATTCTTTCATCATTATATTTTTCCCTTTCCTTCTCCAAATCAGGTAAATGTATATACAAGATGGAAGGAACCAGAATCAAGACAGAGATTGCCAGGTATAAACCAATGGTAAAAGACAAATGAAATAAAATAAGATCTAGATACTCTACCGACATCAAGGTTGACATCTGAAAAAAGACGGTTTTTTCCATGTTTTGGAGTACATTTCAATTAGCTTCATTTTGTAAGGTCAAATATACGTACCTCTGGATCCAGTAATCCCACTCCTGGCCATTTGTCGAAATGATCTCAAGCTAAAACCCATTAAATCTACAACTATGTTTTTGGGAGCAATATTGGAACCAATCAAGATGCCCCTGAAGAGATGAATGGATCAGGAAAATGTGGTATATATAAACAATGTAATTTTATGCTTCTATCAGAAATAATGACACAGCCCCTTTCATAATAAAATGGAAAGACTTAGAAGGCAATCATATTATGTGAAGGAAGCCAGACTCAAAGAAACCTAGGTTCCATGATTTCCCTCATTTTTATTAATTAATATATGCTTAGGATAGTCCTTAAACTCTTAATATTCCCTGTTTTCTCTCCTTTTTCCTCTCTTATTCCATTTGTGTGTGTGCACACACACACACGCCCACACACGTACACTAATGAAACTTGACGCAGAGCCTCAAACTCTTGCTTGGTTTTTTTCACTCATGATTGACTGAGTCTGTAGTATTTGAACCAAGGTTTAACTCTATCTTTGATTGAATAATTGAACATAAATGTCTCATGAATTGCTACCCCAGCCATCTGTGAACCATGATATTCCAATCTCAGGCTCGTGACTATCTAGGAATAGGGAGGAAGCACTGGCATCCAGCTCTATTGCCAATTGTCTTTTCTTTGTTTTGTTTTTGTTTTTTGTTGGTTTTGTACATCCAAAATGTATAAGGAAAACAAATCTTTTGTAATAAGGACTACTCCCATAAAATGTGTGTGGTTTAACGGTTACCTTAATAATGTTGTGCTTTTGCATCCACATTATATGATTTGATTTTTTGAACTCTATTGTTGTGAACAGTCAAGTTACTTATATACAATTTGAATCTTCTGGTCTTGGTTTTATAGTTTGTTAGGTGTTTCCAAACAGAATTTATCAAGGTTTAACTCTGTACTACTGAAGCAAGACTTTTATGATTATTCAATGTCTTGTAAATCATAAGTTCTTCACTGCTTGTGGCACCATATGAGCACAGGTAGTTTCCTATAAAACCTCCACATAGTTTAGACCTCAATGCCACGCACTCTTCTGCCAAATATGCAAGGGCATCCTTTGTAATTTTCCATTCATTTTCACTGTTCTTCACTCTACTCTCCAGTGTTAAATCCTGTGATGGTCATGTTGATTTTCTCCCCTGTTATATTAATTATTGCATCTTGGTAATGTACTTCTGTCCATTCCCTTTGTGCTTTGGCTTGTATCCCTCTCATCTTGAAGAGCCAGAATTGGGGATGTATTCTTCACTCTTTATTTCAGACATCTATCTTTACTTTCTACCAATACTTTCATCGAATTTTTTTTGTAAAGTATAAGGCCTTGAAAATAATTATTGCATTTTCATGGCTTTATTATTTGGCATTAGGGAAGAACATAGGTCAGTAATTGTAACTTAAATAAAAGAAGATTGCAATCATGCTTCAATAGATATTGTTCATTGGATAATGTTTACTTCAAGGTCTGCCTACCTGCTTCCTTTTCGTTGTTTTGTTTATTTTTCAATGCAGTCTTTTCTTCTGGAAAATAATTTTGGGCCTAGAGAAAATCAATTCCTACTGTAATTAGTCATTAATTTTATTCCAACATCATTTCACAGATCCTTTGAGTCTCTTCAGGGTCTCTATATAAGTGCTTTACATTCTTAGATATGTTTTAACAGCGATGCATCCAAACATACATACAAATTGTTTAAGTCACCATTTTGATGACTGGAAAAAAACCATGCTGCAATCTCACTATATGGCAATTTTATTGTTTTAAATTCTTTTAGATTAAAGTTGATGCTGGAGAACGAACAATCTGTGTACAATTTTATATTTTCCTATTAATTTTAGTATACCTTCCAATATTATAAAAAGTTAAAACATTATTACTACTTACATAGTTTTAGGATTTCTAAAATGGTTAGAGTAAAAGTTTCATTCATTTACAAATTTAAGACAATAGAGTGTCCATTATTACTAAGTGAGACATTTAAAAATTTTTATTTGTGGTTCTTAAAAGTTGTTCTGGGGAATCAAGTCCAGTGCTTCATGTGTCTTAGTCTACTGTGTGCCTCTGAGCCTGATGTGACCTATGGTTTTATTTTCGCTCAACTGGAATAAAGAAACTTTTCACTAGGAAGGAATTATTACTTGGTTACTTTCTCCAATATCTCTCGCATACATAAAAGTAATACAATTCTATACTGACAGAAAATGGTGTTCCTATTTGGAGTAACTGTTTATTTTTTGTCGACCAACTCTTCACTAAGTCTTGCCACTTTCCTATCCCCCTTCCCATAAAACATGACTGGATCCACTGGAAACCCACTTCCAGTCAGCCTCCTCATTCAAAAGTCCAACCTTAACTAACCTACCCACTGGTAGTCCTGCTGTAAACTTTCAAAGGCCTGACTGCAACCAGACTACTTCCTGAAAGCCCTCCTCTGCTACAGGGAAAGCCTTCTTCAACTCCACTCTTTCCTGGAATCCCTGCTCTGTACCACCAGAAACCAGGCCACATCCATATCTCCTCCTTCTATGTCTCTCCTTGCTCCACCAAGAACCCAGCCTACATCGGGCTTCTCCCTCGAATCCTCACTTCATCCACCAGATACCCAGCCCCTAACTACACTATTTCCTCATAAACCCATTGATCCCATATCTTATTACCTCCAAACTCCTCCCTTCTCTTTCATACCCCACCCCCCAACCAGACTTCTCCCTCCAGTCCGTTCTGGTTTCATCAGAAACTCTGCCCCTCTCTGTGTGCTTTAAGTGGCCTAACTTGTCAAACACAGCCACGAACTCTTCCCACAAAGCCAATCATGCTACACAAAAACCCTCCACCTCCGTATAACTGCCCTTGAAGCCCAGCCTTGGTTGGCCAGAAGCTTCTCATATAGCCCATCTCCTGCTTGGAAAGCCAGCTCTGCTTCACAACAAGTCTCTCCACCTCCCATACCTACTCTCTCAATGCCTTGGATTGCTCCCCAGGTAAATCCAACCCTATTGGATCCTCCCTCAGATCCACACCGTACTCCAACAGATACCCTGCCCATAATTATCCTGCACCTTTGTAGACCTTCTACTCCTTCTCAAAGCCCTTCCTCCAATTAGCCCCATGGCTCTAAGCCCTGACTTTCTCTACAAAACCCCCACTAAAAAACCCCCACCACACTATCCCATCTCTCAACACCCACATTGCTTAACTGGAAACCACTGCACCAGTTGGCCTCCTTCTGGAAGCCTCACCATGCTCAACTCTAAATCCCTGTCCCTCCGTAGTCCCTTTTTGAAGGTTGCCTTGCACTACTGGAAACCCTGTCCAAAGTCCTTGTCCTGCCTTGTAACACTGAAATCCCCACCCAACCGTACTCCTCTTTTTGAAGTGGTGACTGGCTACACCAGAAAGCCGTCTTAACTAATCTAGTCCATTGGATCCTAACTCTGCTTTAACAAAGCCCTGGTCCTGAAAAGCTTCTCTATACATTGTGAATACATCCTGCTCTGCCAGAAACCCCACCTCCACCCTAACACACTTCCCAAAGGCCTGCCATTCTCCACCAGAAACCATGCTTCTTACTTGCCCACTTCTTCCTAGCACTGCCCTGCCGTCTTAAAGCCAGACCCTGAAAAGCCTCTCCCTCATAGATCCGTATTCCTGAACCAGAAACCCCACCTTCTGTCAGCCTCTTGCCTCCATTCCGTTCCCTGCCTTATGGGAAACCCCACCCTACATATCCTACTAGAACTCACAGTGCTCCACCAGAACCCCTCCTCTAAATAACCTCCTCCTTTGTAGCCTTGTTCTTCCTTCTCAAAGCTCTTCCCCAAACAGCCTCCTCCCCAGGGACCCAGTCTTCTTCCACTGAAAACCTGTCTACCTGCCAGCCTCCATCCTAAAGTTCCACCTATTCCACAAGTCTAGTCCTTCCTGTCCCCTCCCTACTATCACAAAGTCCTACACAGACTGGCCTTCATCTCAAAGCCCCGCCCTGCTCCACCACAGGGACTGTGCCAATACCAACTCCTCCTTTGAACCAGACAGGGCTCCACCAGAAACCCCACACCACCTCATAAATTTTATTAGATGCCTTAGTCTAGTTGTAGGTTCTGTTATCAAGCAGATACACATTGTGTGAAAATGTATGAAGATGATTCCTCTAATTGGAAAACATTCTTTGAAGTATTAGTAAGATTTCATGAGTGATCATTTTATTTCTGGAAAATTCATGCACATTTGTGCCCATTAACTTAAAAAATATCAGTTATTTTAAATCCTCTGGCTTTTTTGAGGAAAGAGTTAGTGTGTATAAAGATGACTTTCAACTCATCTCTCTAATGAATAAATTTGGAGTTGCTTCCCTTACAATATACTGGAGTTTTTAGTAACAGAAATTGTCTACCAGAATCAATGATTTTCCTTCTTCCACTAAAGTGCCCTTTGGAAAAGACTGAAGTGAGATTACTCAGGTAAAATGCCAGAAATAAAGACGCATTTTGAGATTAGAACACAATTATTATGAAGACCCCACCCACTAGACTTACATTCCTATTGGTCCAACATTGTAAGCCAGACCAGTATTTTACCAAAGCTTTGTATGTGGCATGCTATGGCTTATTCAGGCTTGATACAAAATGTCTCAGCCCAGAATTAAATGATGACATTTATAGCTAAAATTACTTAAAGTCATTATTAACATCTAACGCATGGTGAGGTTTTTGTTTATACTTCTCTTTTTCTCTTTCTTTATTCCTCCTTCTTTCTTTTATTTATTCCTTACTTTCTTCATTTTTCTTTCCTCTTTTAGGAAATGAGTATGAATTTTGATATTGTATTTGCTGAACAAGTATACTACCATTAGAACATTCTTTTTTGATTTAGTTACTTTGCTCATAGGTTATCAATTTTGCTGAGGGCCAAACAGAGGCTAAGTTCCCCATTTCTGTCTGCCAAGTAGCTGGGATTCCAAATGCATTCCAACATGCCAGGATTTAGGATGATATGAGACTCTTATTACTTTCCTTGCGCACTGGTTCTGAGCTGTGATGCTCTCAAGTTTTAGCTCTTCAATTAGTGATGTGAGTTCCAGTAGCCTGCCCTCAGTATAGATTGTCTAAATGAATGATTAAAGGCAATTTCACTTTAATCTCTTTTTCTTTGCCAGTTCATGGACTGTTATAGATTTCTTTCTAGAAAATTTTTGTGTATATGTTATATGTGCACATTAATTGTAAAATGTTACTTTTTCCTCCTTTTTTGCTTTTTTTATTTTTCTTGGTCATGGGGCTTGAATTCTGGGTCTGGGCATTGTCCCTGGGCTCAGAGCCACTTCCAGTTTTCTGGTGGTTAATTGGAGGTAAGAGTGTCAGAGGTTTCCTGCCAGGGATAGCTTTGAACTACCATCCTCAAATCTCAGCTCCTGAGTAGCTAGGATTACAAGAATGAGCCACTGGCACACAGCTAAAATGGTACTTATTTTAAGTTATATGATATAGTTGACCGAGTAGCATGAGTGTGTGGAAAGGTAACTTTCAATTCATCTCTCTAAATAACTTTTTTCATTTTCATAATATTTATTTCAGTGATTAATAATCGAAGCTCCCAAAGTAACAGTATGATCCTTCATTTTCTCCTTCCCATAGATACTATTGGAAGAAAATGAATGAGATTTAAGTCTAAGACAATACGTACTTGAAATTATCAAAAAATATTTTGATGCTACATAAAGAGCCACATAACGCAAAGTGCTTTTCATTTTCTAAAGAAAGGAATGTCATACAAGTATGTTTATTGGCAGGCTCTTTTCATCTGAAAAACAAAGAAAAAACAATATCCTAAAAAAGCTGAAAGCGATCAGCAACCATGTAAATGTGATATAGCATTGGAGACTTGAAGACATGAATTGGTTCATATAAAATAATTCTTTGAGAAAGGTATCTGTTCAATTAATTTATTCATTGCAAATTTTTTATTTTTATTTACATGTTAATATATAAATACATACAAGTGTGTGTGTGTGTGTGTGTGTGTGTGTGTGTGTGTGTGTGTGTGTGTGTATCAGCAGTATCTGTCCAGTAAACTGTCTGGTTATGTATGGTTAGGTAATTTCATCATGTCAAGTTCATCAAAAGGATGGACTTCCATAAACCTTAACAACCCTGCAACACCACTGCACATGCAAACTTAAGTGTTCATCATTGTAAGCTAGACCTTTGTTTTACCAAAGCTTTATATATAGTGTGCTATTTTTCCATTTAGGCTTGACACAAAATATGTTTGGCCCTAGAAATAAATGATGGCATTTATTACTATGATAATTTAGTGTAAATCTTTATATTGAACACATGGTCAGTATTGTTGTTTTTTCTTTCTTTTTCTTATTTTATCTTTAGGAAGTTGATTTGAGTTTTGATGTTCTGTTTGCCAGACAGATACTCCAACACTGGAGCCACTCCATCAATCCTTTCTCATTTAAGTTACTTTACTCCTAGAGTAGCAATTTTTGCACCCATCCCAGAAAGCAGGGATTATGATTGCATTCCAATATCCCTACCTAGTAGGTTGATATGAGTGTTTCTTTTCCTTCCTAGACTGATTCAGAACTGTGATCCTCTCAAATTCTACCACTTTATTTTATGGTGTAAGCTCCAGTTCTGCCTACTTCTAAAAGATATGACAGAAATAAATGATTACAGGTAATTTGAGTTAATCATTGATTCATATAGATGATTTGATATAAAAATGTAGAGTAAGTTTGAAAGTATAATCACAGTAGTCAGATATTTTGCTAAGTAATTTTATTTCACATTAAAAACACATCTCGACCAAAATTAAGGGCTTACTTTTGCTGTCTGTCAACTTGTATGTCATTTGGGAAAATAAACTTCATGTCTTCCATGTGTGATAAAGGACTTTGAGTGGTCTGATGTGTTAGTTCACATCTATAATCTTGGTTAGAAATCAGAAATAAATAGATCACCATTTGAACATAGTCTAACCAAAAAATTAGGAAGTCCCAATCTCAACAAATTAGTGGATCATGTTGAAGCATGCCATTAATTTCAGCACAACAAGAGACTAAGTCTCTGCCAAGTACCTGTGCCACTTAGGTACTGGCTCACATGGAGCCAGTCAACTGTCCTGATGCAGAAACTGGGCTGAGATTGCCCAAGAGGAGGGAGGAGTCTGCCACACTTTCCTAGGTTGGACCTCACAGAATGCAGTGAGCTTGCTTGCTTTACTCCCCTAAATGCCTTAATATGCTATGCTGCTGAGTGTTCATTATTTGATTCCAGTGATCTGTGGTAAAGGTATAAGGGAACATTAAATTAAAGTTCACATTCACTAATTGAGCTGCTCTTCCCAGCCTGTGAGTTCAACTCAGCAAGTGTTCACTATTTGAGAGTTGAGAATACTGAAGTAGGGGAGAGAGAGAGGGCGAGTAAAAAAAAGGAGAGAAAGGGAGAGAGAGAGAGAGAGAGAGAGAGAGAGAGAGAGAGAGAGAGAGAGAGACAGAGAGACAGAGAGAGAGAGAGGGAAGGAAGGAAGGAAGAAAAAAGAAAGAAAAAGAAAGAGAGAAAGAAAATGTTTGAGAATGAATTTTTTTAAGTCTGGAGTCACATGGCAGTACTACATGTATTTAATATTAGGTCTGCCCCAGGCCATGCAGACCCTATGCAGATGCCTTTTCACTTCTTGGCTAAGTTTCCACCCTTTATGTGTTATCTAGGTATCTGGCACACCTGGAGGCAGCCACCTCCTCCTCCCACTAAGTCACGACCTGGTCAGCCTCTGATCACACTTTCCATCTGACTGGAGGTGAGTCCCAGGCCCTGAAGTCACATCCAGATGCAGTATTGTTAGTGTTTCCCCCTACCTGGCCACACCTCATCCGATCCTTTGCCTAGATACATCCAGGCCCGAGGTTGGGTCGCCCTATTTTTTGTACATGCCTTCCCACCATGTATGGCATGGGCAGCACTTCAGTAAATAAATAACTTTACCTGGCTTATTACCGTGTTGCATTCTCGTCATTGGTTACCTAATGAACTTCAACTAATTAGTATGCTTTACACTTCAGAATTTCTAGTTATGAATCCATGGATATTTTTGTGACATATGGGAGTTCAGTATCTAGAAAACACATGCATTAACTCATAATTTAACATTATAATTCTGGCAGGAATCTTTAATAACAGCTTAATTAACCATAACATCTATTTTGTTTACTTTACTTTGTTTTTTTTTTTTCAGCTTAAAATAATAAGAGTTGTCGGGACAATATGAAAGGATCTCTGGTTTCATATTTTCTAATCACCCTGGGCTACAACCTGTGTGCTGCCAGGTCAGATGATGGTACTTTGAAATCCTAGAAAGAAGATGCACATCATAAGGGCCAATGGCTACGGGATTTCTCAGATTTTTTAAAAATGTAATTGTTACTAATTGTACAGTGAGGTTACCATTTCTCAATTCATGTAATTTGTACATTTGTCTTGTTGACAAGGCCATCCTTTCCTGAGCTTTCTCCCAGTTTGTGTTTTTTTGTGTGTGTTGATTGTTTTTGTTTTTGTGCCTGACCTTCTGCTTGAACGCAGGATTGGGTGCTGCCTCTGATTTTTTTTTGGGGGGGTCCGTTCATGGGGCCTGAACTCTGGGCCTGGGCACTGTCTCTCACTCTTCAGCTCAAAGGTAGTGCTCTACCACTTGAGCCACAGCACCACTTATGGTTTTTTCTTTTTGCTTATGAGATGCTGAGGAATCGAACCCAGGGCATCATGCATGCATGGCAAGCACTCTACCACTGAGCCATCTTCCCAGCCCCCACCTCTGACTTTTTATAAGCAAGGCTACTCTACCTCTGAAGCCCCAGCTCCATTTATGGTTGTTGGTTGTTAATTGGAGAGAAGAGTCTCACAGATTTTCTCACTCCAGCTGGCTTTGAACAGTGATCATCAGCCTACTGAGTAGCTAGGATTAGGCCTGAGTCCCCAGTGTCCAGTCAATAAAGAGTTGGTTTCATGCTTTCCTGGTTGTGTTACAATTTTCCTCACCTCTTAGCACTAATACTACATATTGCCTGGCTCAAATCTGAATTGGTGGAACATGCTTGTATTTGAGGAAGGCAGGAATAGGAAACTATAGGCCATAGGGACATATAAGCTAAACAAATCATTCGGAATATTGCATAAAGACAAATAAGTTTACTGCAAGTTTACTGTGTTCTGTCTTTACTGTTAATTCTGCATGGCCTATGAATGATGTCATACATATCCAAATAGCCATTGGTAGAAATAAGGTTTCTCATCCTGTCCTAAAAACAAAACAAAAACCAACCAAAAATATTATGTATGAGCCCAGCAATTTCCTCTAATTAGAGACCAATCTGCCTTAGTTTATGAAAAAATGTCCTTTATTCAAGTGCTGCTACTTTTTCTGACCACAAATATAATGAAATTTGTAGTAGACTGTAGAATTGTATACCAGAGCTGTCATTTTAATTCTCAAGAAATTCAGACATTTATATGTTTTTATTTGTCAGTTGTGGCGCTTGAATTCAGAGCCTGGGCACTGACTCTGAGACTCCGTGCTCAAATTAGTTAGCACTGGGTCAATTGAGCCATGGAGCCACTTCATGCTTTTGAGTTGTTAATTGGAGACTGGAGTCTTATGGGGACTTTTCTTCTTGGGCTGGCTTTGAACGCTATCCTCAGGTCTCAGCCTCATGTGTAGCCGGGATTACACGCATGAGCCACTGGCACCTGGCTTCACATAGACTTTTTTTTTATTGTAAAAATAACATACAGAGGAGTTACAATTAAATGGACAGGTTATTGAATAAATTTCTTATCAAGCATTGTTGCCCTGTCCTTTGTTTCCCCTTCCCATACCTTCTTATCTCTACCACACACCTTCCCATCCCACCCCCACTACTCACCCCTCCTGGTCAAAGTTGTAAAGTTCGTTTTTCAACATATTGGCTTGTACATCTCATTGCTGCAATGGGTCCACCTGTATCCTTTCTTAAAAATGTGTTTTTTCCTTCCCCTCCACAAATTATACCAACATCAAATACAGTGAAAGCAGTGGATATACTGTGGGGAAAGGACATACAAAACAACAAAAAAATCATCTTATGAATATCTTTGAAACAATCGCAAGAATGAAAAAAATATTTGAATCTTTCTCTTGGGGTATATCTCAGCCAACATCAACTTATCTGACCTTTTCTGCATGTCTCGGACATATACTAGTTATTGCAAATAAGGGAAAACAAGGGACTTATGTTTCTTTGGGCCTGGATTACTTCACGTAATATAATTTTTTCCAAGTCTTTCCATTTCCTAACAAATGGGGCAATGTCATTCTTTCTGATAGAGGCATAGAATTCCATTGTGTATATAGACCACATTTTCTTGATCCATTCATCTACTCAGGGGCATCTGAGTTGGTTCCATATCTTAGCTATGGTAAATAATGTTGTAATGAACATAGTTGTGCTGGTAGTTTTGGTATGGTCTTGTGATCATTTGGGTAAATTCCCAAAACTGGGATTGCTGGGTCATAGGGGAGCTCTATGTGGTGTCTTTTGATGAACCTCCATACTACTTTCCAAAGTGGTTAAACAAGTTTACAGACCCACCAACAATGCAGTAGGGTTCCCTTCTGTCCATATCCCCTCCAGCATCTGTTGTTGTTAGAGTTCTTGATTATAGCCATTCTATCTGGGGTAAGGTGGTACCTCAATGTTGTTTTGATTTGCATTTCTTTCATGGCCAGGGAGGTTGAGCATTTCTTCATGTGTTTATTGGCCATCCTTCTTTCCTCTTCAGAGAAGTTTGTCTTTAAGGCTTTAGCCCACTTATTTATTGGGCAGTTGTTTCCTTGAGGATTTGTTGTTGAGGGATTTAATTTTTTGAGTTCCAGGCATATTTTAGATAGGAGACCCTTGTCCGTTGTGTGGTTAGTTAAGATCTTCTCCTAATCTGTGGTTGATCTATTGATCTTGCTAGCTATGTCCTTTGCCATGCAGAAGCTCTGCAATTTCATGCAATCCTATTTGTCTAACTTTTCTTTGATTCATTGTGTTTCTGGGTGTCTTTTAAGAAAGTTTTGGCTTGTGCAAAGGAGACCTAGGTAGTCTCTTATTCACGGACTCCACTCCCAAATTACTCACGGTGAGTCCAAACTTTGGTAAAGCAGCAGGGTATAAAATTAACCCTCAAAAATCAATGGCTTTTCTGTATTCCAATAATGAGAAAAGCGTGGCTGAAATTAGGATAACAACTCCATTCGTAATAGCACCACAAAAAATAAAATACCTAGGGATTCACTTAACCAAAGAAGTAAAGGACCTCTATGGTGAAAACTTTAAAAACCTGTTAATGGAAATCAAAACAGAATGTAAAAAGTAGAAAAACCTCCCATTCCCCTGAATTGGAAGGATCAACATCATGAAAATGGCAATATTTCCCAAGGCTATCTATAACTTCAATGCGGTACCAATCAGTATTCCAACCTCATTCTTCAAGGAAATAGATGAAGTAATCCAAAAATTCATATGGAACAATAAAAGACCCCAAATAGCAAAAATTATCCTTAACAGAAAGAACAGTGCTGGAGGAATATCAATACCAAATTTCAAACTCTACTACAAAGCCATAGTAATCCAAACAGCTTGGTACTAGCAAAAGAACAGACCGCAGGACCAATGGAATAGAACTGAAATCCCCGAAATGAACCTATAGACATATAGCCATCTAAACTTCGATAAGGTAGCTTAAAAAAGAATGGAAGAAAGACAGCCTCTTCAGTAAATGGTGCTGGCAAAATTGTGTTACTACTTGTAGAAAAATAAAGCTAGATCCTTATATATCACCCTGCACCACAATCAACTCCAAATGCATCAAAGACCTTGGAGTCAAAGCAGACACTCAAATAGTCATTTTATAATGATGAACTGCTTAGTGTCTCTGGCTCACATATATAATCCAAGCTATAGTTAGGAATAAAAGTATGAGAAACAAACACTGAATGTGTGTTGTTCATGATGCTTCTGCATTGGCATGATTTAATATTGTTTGCTTCTTATACTACAATGCTCTTATTTTTATTTTTACCTAGATAGGGGAGATAAGTGCTAGCCAGTGTTGAACCTTCTTTGGTTGAGAGGGATCCATGTGGTAGTTCTTGCTTTGTATGGCATGTAATTGAAATCCGCCTGCTTTCACCTCCCCATGGACCAGGATGATAGAAGTATTCCATCATGCAAAGCCACGGGTTGGGGATCATTGCAGGTAAAACTTCACTGGTCTTGAAACGATGTCCCAAATAGCTAGCTTTACAGGCATATGCCTTCAAAACCTTGTTGTATTCTGTTTCACTTTGAAGTAGTGTTTGTAGTGTTTGTACACACTTAGAGATAAAATGATAACACACTACATGTTTAATATATAGAATAGTCAATATAATTAGCAAGTTTATCTCCTAAAACATTGCAGCTAATATATTTTGGTAACTTCCTGACTCTGCTAGTCATATTTTTCGAATATACCATAAACATGAATACATCAATAATGTGCACTAGAAGATTGGATGTTGATAGATATAGACAAGTTAGATTTTGTGTAGTAAATATATATTTATCTATTGCTGCTCTGAGGAACATTATCATATATTCACCATAACAATACCACCATATATTCACCATGACAATAATTTTCCTGCAGTGTAGAATTTTCCATTTCATAATCTGCCATCTTTTTATCTTTTTACATTCTCATAAGTATGAATTTTTTCTTGTTTCTTCTAATGTTTTGAAATTATTAAGATGGAATTAAAAAAATCGTAGAGTCTCCTAAAATTAGCTCATTTTGTTTGGTTTGTGCTAAATCATTATAACCAAGGTTTCCTGAAAGTTATGCTAGCAGACTATATCACTAAATTGTACTGTAATTACATCTTATTATTGTATTTTGATATAGGATTTTGCTGTTGCTGTTTTATGATATAGTGTCCTGAAGCTGGACTGAAACTTGCAACCCCACTGCCTCCATTAACAATGCTTTATCACCAGGTTGTGGAGGCTCATAATTATAACTCTAGCTAATCAGGAGGTTGATACCTGATATTTAGGTCAGACAGCCTAAGCAGGAAATTTTATGAGTCTCTCTTCTCTAGTTCACTAAAAAAGCTTGCAGCTGAACTGTAGTACAATTGGTAGAGCACTAAGGTCAAGGGAAAGAAGCTTGGGATTGTCATATAGCCCCCAAGTTCAAGCCCTAAGACACAAATATGCACAGACACACATTCATACAAACACACACACATACACAGACACACACACACACACACACACACACACACACACTCCCACACACTTGTACACGCACAAAGTCCCAGGCAAAGTTGTTCCTTAAATACTTATCCAGAGATTGGACAACAGCCTACTTATTTGTGAAGGTTTTTCCTTGATTATTTTAATGGAGGAGGATAGTTCATGGGGCACAGATGACAAGACTTTAGTGAGAAATACTTTATAAAGAACTAGCTTATAAAAAGAACAGGAGCACAGTTTTTATCTTTAAATCTTACATTCTTTCAACTATACTATTTTAAAAAAATAATCATTGAATTATGAGAAAACAATGCACCTCTTCCCCTCTGTCATAAAATATGATAAAAGGTTCAAAAATACTCTTTTATCTTACAAGAATGTACACTTGTAAAAATGTCTGACTATATGTGTAACAATACATGTGTTTTCCAAAACTTGTTTGATTTTCCCATTGCTAAGAATTTGACTTTTTTCCAGATGAAAGCACACTGGGGCTTCAAGGGCAAACAAGATTAGGAAACAAAAACCTAATAATGTCTTAGGAAGTAGATGTCAAAAATAGATACAAGAAGCACATGGCAGGCCGAGGGGGCCCTGAGAGGCAAAATGATTTGTGCAGGATGAGAGGAATAGTGACAAATAAGGCCTGGATCTGACCTAGGAAGGGCTCTTTGAGGCTGAGACATGCCTGTATCTAGGCCTAGCTGAGGCTATTGGGTTTTGACAATGTCCACATATGTATAAAGTGATGTAGGAGGGGAGATTTCAGCCTCCAGTTTGTCTTTGGGATGGTCTTATGTGAGCAAGCAGCTTAGATCAATGGGCTCTGAGAGATGACACTACTTCCCTCACAATGGAATAGAATATAGAACTCTGAGAGCCACGCAACTGTAACCTACAGTTAGCTCAAGCCAGCTCACTTGGCCTGTGGCTCAGGAACAAGAAAGATGTTCCTGTACTCTTTTCAAAGTCAAGAGACTCAGGTCTCAAGCATGAGATGTGTGAGTGCCTCACTCGATGCTGCAGACATTCGATCAGTGCCCAACCACGAATCCAATGTTTCAGGACTTTTTATAAGAAGAAACCAAGGAAATCACAAGGAAATTCAGGCAAGGTATAACTATGACAGTAAACCTATTTAATCTCATCCTAGCCCACAGTAGAAACTTCTTCTTATGTGCTTTTATATGTGTAGATAGAAAATAGTTGCTGTGCACTTTTCAATCCACTCTAATACAATTACTCAGTTTGAAGTGTACTCCCATTTCTGTGTTTCATAGGTCCATTCTTTTTTACCACCTCAGTGTGACAATGAGTCCGTCCAAACCCTGAATGTGCCTTATAATATATGGAGCCTGGACTCAGGCTTTCTGGAAATTCTGGTAATGGACCTGGTCCCTGCCTACCAGAAAGGTGATCCCTTCTATGTGGGAAACTTTCTCCACCACTACACAGAGCATAGGACAATGGAGCAGTTGCTGAATATTCTGTTTAAAAAGGTAGTGTTCCTGGGCTGGGAAGGTGGCTCTGTGGTAGAGAGCTTGCCTTGTATGCATGATGCCCTGGGTTCGATTCCTGACCAAGTCATAAGCAGAAAACAAGCCAGAAGTGGTGCTGTGTCTCAAGTGGTAGAGTGCTAGCATTGAGCTGAAGAGCTGAGGGACAGGGCCCAGGCCCAGAGTTCAAGCCCCATGACAAACAAAAAAAGTGAGTGTGCCTAAGCCAGGCACCAGTAACTCACACCTGTAATCCTAGATACTCAGGAGGCAGAGATGTGAGGTTCACGGTTCAAAGCCAGCCCTGGCAGGAAAGTCCATGATACTCCTCTCCAATAAAACACTAGAAAACCAGAATTGGTGCTGTGGCTCAAGCGGTAGAGTGCTCCCCTTGAGCTGAAGGTCTGAGGGATAGTACCCAAGCCCAGAGTTCAAGCCCCATGACAAACAAAAGAAGTTAGTGTTCCTCCTTCAAACCCAGGGCTGATGAGACCCCCTGGCAGAATATTGGAATACTTGGTACATCTCTGAGGCAGTTTCACTGGGGTCTTGTCAAAGGAGCTTGGCTTGAGACAAAGAAGTTCAGTCCTTGGCTAGTTCCTTAGGACTGGGCTGCCAGAATATTTCATGTGCCTCATAAGCTAGTGGAGCCTTAGTAATTTGCTTGCTGAGAGACTAAGATTTAAGGAAGGAGCAAGTGGCACCCAACGTCCACGCTTACCTAGGAAATCACTAACTTGGAGGCCTTTGAAGGAATATAGACAGAAGAAAGGAGGGAACTTTTACTTTAATTGGGGGCTTGAGTGCTGTCCCATTTCTAACACACTACCAATTGAGCCCCAGGTCCAATTCTGGCCTTTGGCTGGTTAACTGAAGATAAGTGTATTTAGATTTTTACAAACTTGACTGGGTTCAAACTGTGATTCTCAGATCTCACCCTCCTGATTAGTAGGATTAGAGGCATGAGCCATTGTGCATTTATATGGATAGATGCACATAAGCATCTTCACAGAATTACCATGAAATTGTATAGACATATCTCCAATTTTGTCTGTCATGTTTACATTACCATGTGGGACTTAGCGAGTCCTATGTGTGTCCTGTTAGTTCAGAAAAGGAGAAGCATAGATTTAACTTCCTTCTCTCCTCCCATTGGTACAGATCCTTCTACCATAACTGGGAAGAAGATGAACAAGTGAAGAAGTAAGTGGACGCTGGCACAAAGAGAAGTTCTATCATTGAAAACTTGGTATCTGAGGTTTCTGAATCAAACTCCACTTTCTTCTTTGCACACTAGTTGGGATTTTCACCAGGAGGTTGAGGCTTGGCACTTCTGTGGATAGCAAATTACACAGTTGTTGTGGTTGTGCTTTTGGACTCTCATGGATGACAGGGAGGGCTATGTGTAGCAAGTCAGATCCAGTGGGGAAACAAATTTCTCTTCCTATTACAGGGAGAATTTTAGAGGATTATATCTGAGAAATTACTAGAAGTGGGTTGTGAGGAGCATCCTGCTTGCAGGAGTCTCTTTCCACCTCCCAACAATCAATCTGCCCACAGCGTTGTTTGTTTCATCTTCCCTATGTGGATGGACTTCTACCCTGATGATTTCTATGAGCCCAAGAACAATGACACCCTGAAAGAACTTACACAATATGTCAAGCTCAACATGCCCTCTTCAGACCTGCTCTTCCACTTACAAATTTTCTGGACCCGCTGGAGGAACCCATGAGACCAAGGAAAAGAGGAAGAAGTCCTTGTTTAGATGCCTCAGAGCTTGTGAGTAGATAGAACCTGAGTCTCTAGGGATGTGCCTGATTGGCCAAGAGCCCTTAGTACTCCCCAGCTTGGCAAAATTTCCTTTTATGAATATTCTTTGCAAGGTAATGTCTGTTCTCCTTTTGAAAGAACTTGGAAGTAGCCACTCGTTAGAAACAGCCTACCTCCTCATCAGTGTTCAGTCCCAACTCAAATCCTATTGATCCTCCCATTAGATCCTCTTGGAAGTTTAGTGACACCTTAACGTCTAAGGTCTACTCTAAGATTCCTGTACCTATTTCCATTCTCAGGTTTGCATCACCGTAGAGAAGCACCTGCAGAGCTCCAGATAAAGAACCCATCAATGATGTCGTCTATGGTGACTGATGGAGATCAAAGCCATCGCTTATCTCCAGAAATCCTGTGAAGGTAGAGGGTTTTTTTTCAATTTGTAGAAAGGCCAAAGTAGGTTTTGAGTCCTGTGGACATCCCACTGATTCTGAACCCCATATGTGATGCAGGTGTATCTACACATACCACCAAGGAAGACATACAGAATGTCTTCCATTGATGTTCACAATCCAGCTAGATCAGCTCTAAATCAGTCAGAAAAAAAAAAATCACGTCTCGTCTTGGTGTGCAGGGTAAATGTGTGCTAATGGAAAATGACCCCATCTATGTTTAGGAAAACTAATAAGTGAGGTCCAAAATCTAGATTCAGTTGAGGAAAGGGAATCTTTCCTCACAGAATACCCAGACCAATCTCTCGTCTTGCAAGGGATCCAATTTCCAATTGATAAATTAGAATCTGTCCCTCCCTGGACTCAGGAAGAAAATCCTGTCTTTAATGAGGAAGTAGATCCCTTTGAAGACTCTGAGGCAAAATTTCTGCCTGAAGGCAATTTAGAGGCCAGTCTAGATTTTGAGATTCCTTCTCCCCTTCCTAAGAAAATCCTTATTTTTCTTTTTCTCCTGATTTTTGTAAAAGGTTCATTCTATTTATTTTTCTAACTTTATTAAAATGTCAATGTTTTTGACATATTCTAGAATTCATGAATCCTAAATATATTTCTTTTTAAACGTACAATCTGAAGAATTGTGCATACCTGTTCTGGAGGCGGGGAAGCAGAGTGACAGGGGGCTGTAGAAGAGAGCCTACTGGATATAATGGGAACTGTTAAATGCAAAAAGAGTGACAAGGAAGCCAGGCCATGCCTGTATGGGGTGATAAGGTGGCTACAAAAGGTCTAGGACATAGCAGATCAGATGTCCTAGAAAGTTATTCTGTCAATTGGGACAAATGCCACAATACTTATAGCGGTAAGTGGGACTCTCTTCCAACAATGAGTTCAAATCTGTATACATTTTCATTGTATTCATTTGCCTTGAGCAAATATGGAAGGAAAATTTGGCTCCAATAATATAAAAAGTCTACTTTGGGCTGAAAATATTTGACAAAATATATAGGTGATGTGTATACTGGAAAGTAAAAGCCATCATCAATAGAAGAAATAAGGCTTACATAGATGAACAAACAAAAAATCAAGAAAAATTTCCACAATTAAATCAGTTATATGTAAATACATGTTATATTCTTTATGTTATATATAGCATATTATATAATATATAAGATTCAATATTACTTTTCAAACTAAAAAGGCATTTAAACTTTCAGAATTGAGTGTTTTTTTGCACAAAACATTAGTGTAAATGTTATTGGAGAAAGTAGTGATATAATTTGATTATAATTATATGAATATATATTGGTGTGTTTCTAGATATAACACTGATTTTAAATAAATATTGTATACATATATTTGTATGTATCTGTCTACGAAGTGAATATAATGAAAGTGAATATAATGAAACTGAGTATAGTATGTATAAAAAAGTTGAGTCCATGAGACTCAGACCTGTAATCCTACTGATGTAGGAAGCTGGGTTTTGAGTTTTAGTATCTCTTATCCCTAAGCCTTAGATTTTTCAGAGGAGGCATGGGCCCTCCAGTGTAGAAAACAGACACATATACCATGGGATCACACTCCCTGACCCCAGAGGAAAGTCAGTAGAAATCATGACAAGCCTCTTATCTTGACTGTGTACTCAGTTCCTGTACCAAGAAGGCCATCTTTAGAACACCAGATGGAAAGTTGGCATTCCCTCCAAAGGTTCTAAAAAGATCCTTCTGAACGATAGTCTGACTATATTGAATTAAATCTTTTTTCCCTTCGCAAGCTGCAAACACATAGAAATATGACAAGAGCTCAAGAAAGATGGTTAAAGACTTACAAATACATAAAATTGTATACTGTTTCAGTAATTCAGTGACAAATCATCAAAGGCATGGCAAATTTTTTTAAAGGAAATAGAAACATACTCTGAGTTTGACTGGGTGATATTTTGGTTGCTGAATTGTTGAATGCACTTCTGGGCAAAGGAGACACATACCTTGGGGAAATTGTGTGGGGTTGGGTGTCCTCACACGGCTTCACAATTAAATGGCCATAACATCTAAGATGTAACAGCCAAATTTGCCATGGCAGCAAGTAGGTGTCAGGCACTGATTTTGCCCTGAAGTGGACTCAACAACACCAACAGGCACAAAGAATGAGAAGGAATTACTATTAGCCACCAAACTTCAGCTTGAAGAGCTGTCCTGACCAGGACTAGGATAAATTGAGCTGGAGAAGGCTGATCTCCATGTAAGGCTCCTGAGCACTATGGACTACTGTGTGTGTGTGTGTGTGTGTGTGTGTGTGTGTGTGTGTGTGTGTGTGTGTGTGTGTGTGTGTGAATGTGTGAATACTGGGGCTTGAACTCAGGGAGATGACCTTTAGCTTTTTTTAATCAAGGGTAACAGTCTACGACTTGAACCAAATTTCCATGTCTTGATTTTGAATGGTTAATTGGAGATCAAAGTTTCAGTGTTTCACATGTTCATTCTTTGTCCCTCCTTTTCAATGACACCTCTAACTTCTTTTTTTGGGGGGGGGTTTAGACGTGGGGCCTGAACTCTGGGCCTGGGTGCTGACCCTCAGCTCTTCAGCTCAAGGCTAGCGCTCTACAGCTTTTGCCACAGCGCCACTTCCGGCTTTTTTTCTTTTTGCTTATGTGGTGCTGAAGAATCGAACCCAGGGCATCGAGCATGCAAGGCAAGTGCTCTACCATTGAGCCACCTTCCCAGACCCCCCATTTAACTTCTGAAAGAGAGATAAATGTAAAAAAACGAAAAAAATGAAAGAAAATAAATATCATCTTGTTTCTGTTTCTTGGTCACTGATTATTTTTGAGATAGTGCTTCTTACTAATAAGAATTACTGGTAGAATCTGAAAACCTATTTGAGTAACAAATAGACTAGGAAAAATGTTGTCTCCTATTTTTTATCACTACATTTCTTTTTGTCTAAGTATAAATGCCAGACTTACCCTAAGGGCCTACAATAAGCAAAATGGCTTATAGAGCTCAGATCATATCTTTCCACAGAAGATGATAGCCCCAGAAGAAAAACATGTCCACAACTTGCACAAGAAAGAGAGAGTTTGATGTCTCCTTAAATCTTAGGGTCGTACTCATGAGGAGCCCTGGGGACTGATGACAGCTTAAGGACCTAACATTTCCTGTGTCGTTCCACCATAGGAACAGTCACCAGTCTCCCATCACACTGTAGGTGCCATGCCTGACTGGTGACCTTGGCTGTGTCATGAGAACGTGCAGCAGGGCTCTGTCATGGTCATTGGAGAGTCAGGATTGCACACTAAGAGGACATTCCTGAAGGTGGTAACAAGGCCTGAGTCAGGGTTTTGTCAGATCTAGATGATTTGTAACAGGCACTACTGTATTCTGGCTAAGAATGTGGATATAACATCGGGGTCTTGCACACAAATTTATCAAGTGTTAGCTTGCAACATTTCTGCATGAAAGCCAACAAAAGGTCATCAATGCCCTCTGAACATATTCTCATCAATATTTAGTAAGTAAAAAGCTATAAAATCAAGTTCATCATGAGGAAAAATCCGATATGAAAACCAAATTGCAGGAGCATTTACAAAAAAATGTTTTTCTGTATGTATCAAATGTGACAAAATATTAAAAGTTAATGAAGCTGGGAAAGTTAAATTGATTTCTTTTTTTACTATGGTTGCAACTATCTTTTACATTTCAACTACTTAACAAAAAGAAGGTAGGCCAAGCACCACCGGTGGCTCACACCTGTAATTCTAGCTATTTAGAAACTTGAGGTCTGAGGAAAGTGAATTGAAGTTAGACTAATTAGGAAAGACCAGTGAAACTTTGATCTCTAATTAACCATTCAAAATCAAGACATGGAAGTTTGGTTCAAGTCGTAGACTGTCACCCTTGATTAAAAAAGCTAAAGGTCAGCTCCCTGAATTCAAGTCCCAGTATTCACACACACACACACACACACACACACACACACACACACACACACACAATCTCAAAAATAACCAGTGACCAGGAAACAGAAACAAGATGATACATATTTTCTTTCATTTTTGTCATTTTTTTACATTTATCTCTCTTTCAGAAGTTAAAGGGGTCATAGAAAAGGAGGGACAAAGAATGAACACGTGCAACACTGGTATTCAATTGGTACTATGTTGAAAATGACCTATGCAATTTGTTTTGGGGGAAGAACAGGAAAACAGAAAAAGAGATAAAGTGAAAGAGTAACATTGTGTAAAAAAAATGCACTCAGGGAATTAGAGCTGTGGCTCAATATGAATGCCATTATTCAGCAAAAGATCTCAGAGAGAGTGTCCAGGCCCTGGATTCAAGCCTCATTACTGACTAAAACAAAAACAAGAAAAAAGAAATGTAATCATTACCACACGATTGTAACTAAAACCTCTACAGCACAATAATAATAATAATAACAATGATAATAATGATAATAGAAGATGATGATGAAGAAGAACAAGAAGGAAGTTAAAAAAAACCAAACCAGTGAGAAAAATTGAGAGAGCAAGGGAAGTACTGACCTTTCAAAAAGAAATATATCCATACCTGACTTATATAACTGTAACCTCTGTGTAATTCACATAATAACAATACAAAAGAAAAAACAGAAATGGAGTGCTGGAGCCATAAATCAAATGGGAAGTCAGACTAATATGTATGTGATACCAAGGTCAACCCCCTTATCAATTTCTCCTTCAAAAATGGCTCTTCTCATCACTTGTGCTTTCCCTAGCTTATGAAAGGGGGTGCAGTTAAAGAAAGAGAAAGGTAATCTGTCAGGCACAGAACTGTACTTGCAAAGAGCAGTATTCACTAGAACACATGTTTACTAGACCACATGATGACTCCATGTTTTCTGAAATAAACAGAACTAGTTGGACTTGAATACATGCTCCACTGTATACTAGATGGGGACTCAAAATTAATGAAACTCTCTGGATCTCAAATTCTTTACAGGTAAAATGAGCATAACAATATGTATCGCACAGCATTATGAGATCTGGTCGTCATCAAACATGGAGCGGTTTTATGTTAGGTGTGTGTGCAACACTCAAACACTGCTGGAAAGAGTATAAACTGGCACGATGTTGACTATATTACTTAACAGTAATACAACATGCCTGTAATCCTACTTACAAAAGAGGCTGAGAAAAGAGGATCAAGGTTTTAAGTCTGGACAGGAAACTGGATCAGACTCATCTCCAATGATCTCTAAAAAAGCTTGAGGTGGATTTTGGTTCAAGTGGTAGAGTGCTAGACTGGAGCATAAGCCTCAGGAACAGTGCCCAGGCACTGAGTTCAAGCCCTAGGACCAGCACAAGCTCACACACACACTAAATTTTTTGTGTTTCTATCAACCTGCTTAACAATATATTCCCTCTTCCAAGCTCACCTGATATTTTTTGTTTTAAAAGGGACTTCCTGTGTAGCACAGGCTGCTCCTAAACTTACAATCCTCCTGGGTACTGGTAGTACAGGCATGCCTACTATAATTGGCTTCACTCAGTAATTCTATTTATAACATATTAGCAAGAAATTCATTCATACTCATGAAGATATTTGGCTTAAAGCTGTTCACAGTAATATTCTACTGTACAAAATGTAAATAATATAACTGGATTGGGTACTATCCTACCACATGGTAATACCAGCCAATACTCAGGAACCTGACACAGGAGAATAAGCAGGTGAGGAAAGCCTGGTCTTCGCTGCAAAACCTGGTCTCCAAAGGAAAGAAAATCTATAAATATTAATCTACTATGAAACATACCATATGTGAAATTTATATAATGTAACAAATAGATCATTGTTAATAGAAATAAAATTTTGGCAGAAATTTTAAATACATACATATGCATATATATTTAAACTTGTAGAAATAAAATTTCAAGTGCTTTTATCTGCATCTTTCAGACTACCTGTCACCTACTTATTTACTGACACATTGATTTCTGTTTAGTCTTCACAAAACACTGTTCTTTCACATAAGTACACAAAATTGTAAAACAAAAGTACAAAACAAACATTATCATAAATACAAATGTAGTTTAATCCCTACCATAATAATTTGGAGAAAACATACATTAAGTTAATGGCATTGTATACTGCTCAGGAAGGGGAGTCGAGGAAAATGTAGATTATATATGTGTGTGTGTGTGTGTGTGTGTGTGTGTTTGTGTGTGTGTGTGTGTGTGTGTGTGTCTGTCTGTCTGTCTGTCTGTATGTATGTCTGTGTCCGTGTGTTTTTCATGAGTAATATTGGAGTTAGAATTTATCCTATTATTCTTGCTTGTTCTTTTTGCTCAAAGCTGACACTCTACCACTTGAGCCACATGTCCACTTCTGTATTTTGGTTTCTTAATTGGAGAAATATCTCAGATTTTCTAATATGGGCTGCTTTAAACTTGAATCCTCAGTTTTTGACCTCTAAAGTAGCTAGGTTTTAAAATATGAGCCACTGGTGGAAAGCAACTACGTTAACATTTTTGCATGTTTGAATGAATTTTAAAGTAAGACATATATGTTACTTTTGAGAGTGACTGGAAATAGTAATTAACGTTTAACAGAATTTAAAACATACAAAGCTGAGAATTGCAAGTAGCTGAGAACAGAATGGAATAAATCAAAATTACCTATGACAGTTTTCAGGCTGTGCACAGAAATAATTACATTGTTGGGAGCCCAAGGCCATCAGATAGCTGAGCTCCAGCTGGCTGCTATGCTCATGAGGCCAGCTGGTGCTATTCACAAGAATGTGATGTTGTTGGATGGTAGGGATCAGCTTCAAGTTAAGAACCTGAAATATTTCTATTGATCTAGAAGGGGAAAAATACCAGGACAAGAAATGTGATGAAAATTGCTGAATGCAAAAACCATCCAGTCAAAGGAAGACAGAATAACTCTTTTTATATCTGAAAAGAGTATTCTCTCACAAAGAGTCATGAGCTGAATATGGTGGTCAATGTTTGTAATTTCTGAAATTGGGAAGCTGATTTAGAAGTTAGCTTGAGGCCAACCTAAGTTTTAGGCAATCAGACGGACATATAGTAAAATGCTATCTTAAAACAACAACAACAACAACAAAAGACCCAGTGACTGGGAATATGTTTAGTGGTAGAGTGCTGGCCTTACATTCAAGAAGCACTTGATTTGATTCCTCAGTATGACTTAAGCAGAAAAACTGGAAGTGGTGCTGTGGCTCAATTGGTAGTGTGCTAGCCTTGAGCAAAAGAAATTCAGGGAGAGTGCACAGGCCCTGATTTCAAGCCCCATCTCTGGCAAAATTTTAAAAAAAAAGTGCAAAATGCTGTTTGTTGAAATAAATATGTTGAAGAATTTTTATACTCACTAGAAAATTGTGCTGTTGGGAATTCATAATGAACTTTGTTAGGAAAAATTAAAATAAATTAATGAAATATTATCTAGCATTGGAAAGGACATAGTGAGATGTAAAAATAATTGATGCCTATGGTTAATTGATACAACAATGTTATAGATACACTTGCCAGATTGTGATTTTTTAAAGTATATAATCGTGGGTTTTTTCTTTTTCAAAATAATTTCACTGCCAGGCGTAGCTACTAAGGAGACTGAGAATTATTCAAATCCAGCCAGAGCAGGAAAGTCTGTGAGACCTTTATATCTAACTAAATGTTCAGAAAATGTGAACTGGCACTGTTGCTTAAGTGGTAGATTGCTGAAGAATTGAGGTACAATGCCCAGACCTAGAGTTCAAGCCCCACAAGTGACAAAAAATAGTAATAGTAATAATATTAATTTTATTGTTACTATTAAATTGTTATATATAAAGGCTACCAATTCATAAGTTTTTTCTTTCCTAAAAGAAATACATATCCATCTTCATTGCCAACAACCAGGATTTGGCCATCTGCTTTCCAGCTGATCTCTGGGTGTAGAGTCAATATGTAATACACAGCAATGCAAACCATTTCTGACTGTAAATAATTTTTCTCTGCACATCTTAAAAATCAATGCTGACAACATGAAATAAAAAAATCCCTAAGTTTAAAACATTCTTCTAAAAAAGTTAAAGAAATCCTGACAACAAGTATTTTAAGAATAATTTCAGAGGGATTGGGAAGATGGTTCAGTGGTAGAGCGCTTGCCTTGCATGCCTGAGGCCCTGGGTTCGATTCCTCAGCACCACATAAAGCAAAAAGAAAAGAGCCAGAAGTGGCACTGTGGCTCAAGTGGTAGAGCGCTAGCCTTGAGCTGAAGAGCTGAGGGACAGCGCCCAGGCCCAGAGTTCAGGCCCCATGACTGGACCCCCCCCCCAAAAAAAAGAATAATTTCAGAGAGCTTGAACTCAGGGCCTGGGTTCTTGCTCTGAAATTTACTACTCAAAATTGGGTTGCCACTTTGATCCACAGTGCCACTTCCAGTTTTCTCGTGGTTAGTTGAACAGAAAAGTCTCACCAACTTTCCTCTCCAACCTGGCTTTGAACTTGGATCTAGAGATCTCAGCCCTCTGAGTAGCTAGGATTATAGCTATGAGCCCCTGGCACCTGGCTTTTTGCTTACCTGAGACAGAGGCCAGTTAATATTAAATGTCAATCATGTTTATCTTTGTAAACTGAAGTTAACTGAAATGCCTTCCACTAGAAATAAGGAATCAAATGAGTAGTTAGGTTAAATCGTTCTTACCAAAAGTTACATATTTTCCTTGTTTTTTTTTTTCTTCCCAAATTGTGTGCTTTCCAGAATCATACCTTATGTTTCCTTGCTGGTTTCTTTGGTTTATTTCATAATTGTCCACAGCTTCTTCAGCCATCATTTACTTATGTGAAGAGCTTTCAAACATATATTTTCAGCCCAAATTCCTTGTATACACCTCTCATCCATATATTCAAATGACATAAAAACTTGTGAAACAGTAATCATCTCTTATTATTATTGGATATTAATGTGTAAGTAAAATTTAAGAAAATAACATCAATAATTATAACATGATTTTAATAGTAATGCTAAACATAAATACAACGTTGATTATATTCTGAGCAATTTAATAAAAACCTCAAGGAAAAGAAATCACTTTTTTTAGTGCTGATATTATGGTTTAAACTCAGGACCTTACCTTCTCACTTAAGCTTTTTCCCTCAAGGGTGGTGCTCTGTATTTCAACCACAGCTCCCCTTCAAATTTTATTTGGGGGATAATATAGAAATAAGAATCTCATGGAATAAAAAAATCATTTGTGTCCCTATCTTGGTGTTCATTTCACATAACATTCTCTTATAAAGTTATATGGTACCATGTGCTACTTACTGAACGTGAGGTTAACCATGGGACCTATAAAATTGTTTCCCCTTCTTTCCATTTCCTAGCAAATGTGGCGATTTCATTCTCTCAGATGGAGACATAGAATTCCAGTGTGTGTGTGTGTGTGTGTGTGTGTGTGTGTGTGTGTGTGTGTGTGTGTGTGTCTTTGTATGTTTGTGTGTGTGTGTATAACATTTTCCTGATCCATTCATCTACTGAGAGGCATCTGGGTTGGTTCCATATCTTAGCTATGGTAAAAAATGCTGCAATAAACATAGTTGTGCCGGTAGCTTAGTATGGTCTTGTGTGTTATCATTTGGTAAATGCCCAAAAGTGGGATTGCTGGGTTATAGGGGAGCTCTAAGTGGAGTCTTGGAAAAAATTATATTAAGTAAAGTAAGTCAGACAAAAGAAACATAGGTGCTATGGTTTACCTTATTTGGAATAACTAGTGTATATCTGCGACAAGCATAAGAGTTCAAAAGCTATGTACATACCACCAGATAAGATGATGTTAAGCGAAGTGAATCCCAAGATAGGGTTTATAATTTACCATGTGACTTTTTTTTGTTTTTGTTTTTGTTTTTTCCTCCACCAAGGTATAACTCCTCTATTCACTGTTTTTAATGTTGGTGCCCAGCATCTTGTATACACCGTTTCTCTAGCTTGGGGAGGGCAAGGGAGAAAACAAAATGTTTAAATAAGGCAGGCTGACCCGTTGTAACAATGAGATGCACAAGACACTATGTTGAAAAAGAATCTTTACAATATGGTCAGGGAAGCAGGGAAGGGAGGGGAGGGGGAGTGCAGTTGTGGGAGGTGGGAGGTAGGGGAAAAACAAAGGAGGAGGTAACAATGTCTCATAAAAAATTTACTCATTACCTTGCTCATGTAACTATAACCCCTCTATAACATATTTTTTCAGTAAAAACCTCTTTTATAAAACAGAAGGTGTCATGTACAGCAAGTATAGCAGCTCACATATGTAATTCCAGCTGATTGGGAAGCAGAGATGACAAGGATCATGGTCTGAGGCCAGGCCAGAGAAAAAACTGCCAAGACAGCCATCTCAACGAATGAGCTTTCCATAGTGCTTCACATCTGTAATCCTAGCTAATTATGTGGGAGGCATAGGTAGCAAAGCCTCAGTCAATCTAAGATCATACCCGGGCAAAAAGTTCAAGAACTCAAGTAATTAAATGGACAAGAAGTATGGTAAAAGTAGTTGAGCTTCTTGATGCTATACAACCATAGTGTGTCTAGCAAGCAGGGAAACCCTGAATAGAACCCTTCCACCAAAAAGCCTAAATAATTTTAGCCTATTTGAACATCTAATTTCAAGGAGCCTGACAGATCAGAGATGATGACATTCTCTTTAAAATTAGGTATTCAAAAGAGACAAAGTTATTTAGGTTTTGAAAGAATTGAAAAGGAAAATGCATGTGATTTTTGTTAACTCTGTAATTCTTGAAAACATGAAATGTAATCAAGTATTTAATATATATCCATATGTGTGCATATGTCCATGTATATATGTATATCCATGTATGTATGTATATATATGTATATATACATATGTATATGTATATATATGTATCTATATATATATACATACATACATACAAGTGGTTCATCTCTTTTCTGTGTAGCAAATGGTAAAAATGAATCTGTATAATCACTACTCAAATGCATGAATAGACAAAGAGAATGAGCAGAGAACTCATATTCAGGAAGTTATGGCTAGCCCATAACCCTGAAAATCTTTTACATCAGTTTGCATGTTTCAGTTACGGCAGTACAGGGACAGTACGACAACAGTGGGATACTAGGCAGATGAAATGAGAAATGACAGATACAAATGTTAAAATATTCTTTCTGATGGTTAAGTAGAATTTCCTCTCTCTGTGTGTGTGTGTATTACATTTTCTTGATTATTTTTTCTCTTGAAGGTTATCTGGGCAGATTCAATAAGAATGGTCTGGCTGAAACCTTTACTATATCCTAGTTTGTGATCTTTCAAGTAAATGCCTGGAGTAGAGTTGCTGGATCATATGGAAGTGGGTAGTCAAATGAGGGGTGAAGGGTTAAAAGGTAGAATATTGAACAGGAGAAAAGGGGGAAAATGCAGAGAGGAATCCAATAAACATCCTACAATATTAAGAAGAGTGAAGGGAGAAAAGGGATGGATGAGAATATTGAAAGGGTTGGCATTGATCAAGGTATATTGTAGGCATAAAATGCTTTGTTTAATGATAATTTCTATCCTACTTAAAATAAGAATTAAAAAATCATGTCCCTAAACTGTTATGCAATTAGAAGCAAAGAATGAGAATTTGCTCAGATCAACTCCAGGGTCTATAAGTCTTTTTTGTTAGGATAAGTTTTAGAACAACACTAATGATACATATCACCTGAAGAAAATTGAATGATTTTCAGGTATTTAAAATAATCATTTTGGAGATATGGCTCAAGTGGCAGAGTGCTACTTAGTGAGCAAAGCTGTCAGATAATGAATTCAAGTCTTAATCTCGAACAAAAGTGCAAACAATCAGTAAAATTCAGGCACTTTCCAGGGCACTGGTAGCTCATGCCTTTAATCCTACCTTTAATTAGAAGGCAGAGATCTGGAGACTCAGTTCAATGTCAGCTTAGATAGGAACGTCTGTGATTCTCTCATCTCCAATTCACTGCCCAAGAAAGCTGGAAGTGGACTCATGGTTCAAGTCGTAGAATGCTAGCCTACAGCAAAAAGCTCAGGGGCAGAACCCAATCCTAAAGTTCAAGCCTTAGAATAGTGCATTTACATACACAGGGGAAATAAGTCACTCAAGTTCTCAATCTTCCATTTCCCTAATCCTAACTCAAATCTTGGACAGAACCCTTAGAGTAACCTTGATGATAATAGTAACCCAATCTTAAAATTAATGGAAAATATATCCTAACACATACTCATTGTCTTTGAAATGATTTGCACTTTGCTCCAAATACTACAGATTCCCTGACTTGGACTCTGAAATCGTTCCCTATTATGAATCATTAACCTCAAATCTTCATATCATGAAAACTTCCGTAGTTTCCACTGATCTTAACTTTTACTGAACTCCTCTATCTCCAAAAAGAAGTTGCAGGTTTACTTAAAATCTACCCTAGTTCCTAACCCTAACTATATATCTAAACCTTACTAGAAACCTAACTCTAAATTTAATCCTATTGAACCCTGGATAGGAAACTTAAGAAAACTTTGTAGTTTTTGTTAAATTTCACACTTATTTTACTTGAAAGTGTTAGCAGAAAACTCAGTTTTACCTTAAAGCTTACCCTTCCCTAAGCTTAAGTCTAACCTGAACTAGAAAAGCAACCCTAGCCCTAGAACTAATAGCCTTTGGATTCTAAAGGTCATAAAAATACATTAGTTTTTATTCATCCTAAATTTGATTTAACTCATCTCTCTAAAAATAATTTGTAGTTTTATTCATTATCTTGCAATTTTTGTAACCCTAACCTAACTGGAATATTGAGGCTAACCCTCACACTAACCATACCCTAATCTTAATATTTTTAGCAGTTTCTTATTTTCACATTCATCCTAATTCTAATTAGACTTGTTATTCGAAGATTTACTTTCAGTTTGACCCTAAACTTTCCATTTCCCTAATGCTAACACTAACTCCAGCTGGAACTGAAATCTAACTTTCACCCTAATGATAGTCCAATTCTAATGTTTAAGAAAAATACCCTGTTTTTATTCATTCTAATGAATACTCCAGTTTGCACTCTGGAAATGAGTTTCAGTTTGCCCTAATTCCCATAAATTTTCTGACTCTTCCTCTGAAGTTATCTTGTTCCCTAATATGAACCATTATATTATTTGTCCTCACATTCTCTTATCAGGAAAAATACTGCAGTTTCCAATGATCCCACCTTTTCCTGAACCCCTGTGCCCTAAAACAATATCAGATTTACTTACCATCTAGTCCATTAATTACCTCTAACTCTCAACCTAAACCTGGCTGGAAAACTCTCATTAATCATTATAAGAATGATCACTGAGAAATAAATATAATGATAATGGTCTAGTTACTGTTCAATCTCATATTTTTGCTTCCATTTGTTAGTGAAAACTGAATATTATACTAAAACTTTCCTATTCATAACACTGTTCATACTGACCCTAATGTTAATCCAAATTATATGTCAATACTAACACTAACACAAGTACACTAGTTTTCACTCATCCTAACTTGATTCAAATAAGCCTTCCAAAAATAGGTTTCCATTTTTTTCCAATATCTTAGTCATTTTCTAACCCTAAATTTAATCTTAACTGGAACATTGAGAATAACCATAACCCTAATTGCAAGTAGATTCTAATATTAATAGCAATACTCTAGTTCACATTCATTCTAATTCCTGCCAGGCTTATTCTAAAATTTACCTTCAATTTGACTCTCATTTTTTTCCTCCTTCACTCTAAACCCAATCATGGCTAGAATCGTAACCATATCCTTGACACTAACGGTATCTCACTTCTAAAATTTATGAAAAATGCTTGTTTTGTGTCAAAATTCCACCTGTAATTCTTGAAATAAATTGAAGGTTTTCCTAAACCCTATAGATTTTCTCACTCTTAACTCTGAATCTATCTTGTTCCTTAACAGGAATCATTATATCCATTGATCTCAAATCCTGATATTATGAAATACATTATACTTCCAATATCCAAGCTTTTCCTGAAATCCTAGAACCTAAAATAAGTTCAGATTTACTTAACATTTAACACATTTCTTTTCTTTTTCTTTTTGTCCAACGTGGGGCTTAAACTCTGGGCCTGGGCATGATCCCTGAACTCTAGGTCATGATCCCTCAGTTCTTTAGCTCTAGGTGTGCACTTTACCACTTGAGCCACAGCACCACTTTTGGGTTTTCTGGTGGTTAATTGGAGATAAATGTCTCATGGACTTTCTGCCATGGCAGGCTTTGAACTGCGATCCTCAGAAATCAGCTTCCTGACTAGCTAGGATAGTAGGCACGAGAAACTAGTTAAACCAATTTATTTATACTATTCTCAACCCCCTTTAACCAGAAATCTAATCCTAATCATAATCTGACTTAACACCAAATAGTTACTGGAAGGTAAATTGTCTAGATTCTATTCAATCACACACTTTTTTTTGTTTCTACTTCTTATTGGAAAACTAAATTTTAGACTAAAGCTTATCCTTGCCTAAACCTAATGAGAACAAAATGTAATTCACCCTTTAAGCCAAATTATGTCTGAATGTTTAAAATAACACAGACACTGGTTTTTATTCATTCTAAACTTGATGCCATTCATTCCTCTTAAAATATGGTGCAGTTTTGCACCCTTTTATATCTTACATCTTTTTCTCATGTTAACCGCAGCTCTAACTGGAACACCTTGCCTAATCCTAAACCTACATATAACCGAATCATAATGTTAATAGCAAGCCTCTATTGCACTTTTATTCTCTTGCCCAGCGTGTACGTCTAAATTTTACTTGCATTTTGAGCCTACATTTTTTAAGTGTCTTTCTATTTCCTGTCAGGTTTTCTTTTTTGTTTTTTCTTTCTTTTTTTTTTTTTTTGGTCGGTCATGGGGCCTAAATTCTGGCATTGGGCGCTGTCCCTCCACTCTTCAGATCAAGGCGAATGCTCTACCACTTAAGCCACAGCGCCACTTATGGTTTTCTAGTGGTTTATTGGAGATATGAGACTCACAGACTTTCCTGCCTGGGCTGCTTGGAACTCCGATCCTCAGACATCAGCATCAAGAGTAGCTAGGATTAAAAGCATGAGCCACTGACGCCCATCTTTATTATTTTTTTAAATTTTATTTTATTGTAAAGATGCTTTAAAGATAGATTAGTTATACGAGTAAGGTAATGGGTATATTTCTTGTTGAGGACTGTTACACCCTTCTTTTGTTGTTCTCCTACTACCCCCCTCCCTTACTACTCCCTCCCCTTGGTGTAAAGTCCATTTTCAACAAAGGGTCTTCTGAGTATCATGTTGCAATGAGTCATCCTGTATTGAATCTATTTCACTAAACTTAATTCTAATTTTGTCTGGGATCCTAAACATAACCATAATAATAATGATAGCTAAATTCAGAAGTTAATAAAAATATTCAAGTTTTTATTCATCCTGTTAATTTACTATCCAACTTGAATTAAATTGCAGTTTAGCTTAATTATGTTTCCAAATTAGATTATATGTGCATATATAAAGATGTAATTTTATGTGAAATGCAGAATATATTTGGAAGAAGTAATGAAAAGAAAATAGAGGGAGGGAGTATAATCAAATGCTTTAAACATATTATGGAATTGCCACTTCTGACAATTAAAAACCATTAACAAAATAACTAAAAATTAATAAAGAACACACTGCCGTCTAGTATTTTTTAAGAGAGCCATGATATGTCTTGTGAATAAAATACTTGTGTTAGATAAACTTTGTTCATGCATATTTTATATTGTTATTGGTCAATTATTAAGTTAATGAATAATAATATATCAAATAAGATTCCATGAAAAAATCATAAAATAGTTTTTTAGTAATTGAGAAAAAGTTATAGTCATGAATTTTAGGAAACTAAATTTCTATTTCTCTATGAAGCAATGATTTAGGTTTACTAATCTAGTTATTTTAGAGAACATAATTGGCATGAAAAACAACTAACTGTACATCTTGTTTCTTTAAGGAGTGATGTTTAAACATTGTCTTTCATTCAAATGAATACTTAGGTTTACTTTTCAAAATAAATGCAATTTTATCTCCTTTCAGAATAAGTATTTAACCTGGAATTAAATGTATTATCATATTCAAGTATTTAAAAGCTAAAATTTCTATGTTTGATAAGTAGCTCTACATATTCAGAATGACACAATTTTTGTATTCATAAATGTCTAACCACTGGGATTTTTGCTTCATCAATATAAATTATCTCATGAGGTTGTTGCAAAGGTTCCAGTAGCCAGTGTGGTCAAAAAACATTTCCTGAATTCTAAAAATTAAATCTTATCATTTTTAGCCTTTGATTATATCATTTATTGTCTCTTCAGAGCAATTAAGCTAAACTAAATACTACTTTTTAAAGATTTTGCTCACATTGTAAATAAAATCAACACAGGTCACAAAGAGACTGATTATTTCAGACTCATCATATTTGGTAAAGTTAGTGTGAAGAATGTAGAGAGCAGAAGGTTCATATACTCAACAAATATTTTTGGTTAATTTAAATTAAATTAAATATCTGGATTTCTAATTTGGAGGTTAATCACATGGAAACAGGAAAATAATTTTTTGAAAATAATTACTTTGGGACCATTTTTCTTCTTAAAATATGAAGCAAAAATATCTCTAAGAAATATATTTTTTTCAATAAAATGTTTCAACCCTTAGTAAAGTGCTTTATACTTTAATATAAAGTCTGTCTCAAAATAGAAATTCTGCAGCTAATCTAATGTGTGTTTTCATGCACAAAATTCTGTAACTTCTAGTCTTATGTGATTTTAATTATATTTTATAGTTGTGACATGATCCCTACTTATATTTATTACAAACTTCTGTAATTATACAAATCATGCCGGTACACACTAACTTACGTAAGATAATATTCAAACAAATTTATCTTTTTTTCCTGTCTCCAACAGGGAAATATGATGTGCTGAAGTATATTAAATGAAAGCACTCTAACAAAGAGTTTTTATGGAATGGAAATTTGCATCATGAGGATGAGAACATGAGCACTTTCTACTTGGCTGAATAGGAATTTTTGTTTCTACAGTATTTTCTTACTTTTAATCACACAGGAAAAGCCATAAACTTTGAAATTCATATGAAGGAATTGTTTTAGTAAAAGATGTGGCAACCCTGCTCAAAAGCTCGATCTTATCACTAGGTCTTTGTGCTTGCTGGCTGATCTATTTCTCTATCATATGTTTCATATTATTAAAAATATTAGTAATTAAGCAGTAAGTACATTACAAGAGATTCCTGAAAATCACAGCTATTACAGTTTAATAATCAGAAGTGAGGAAAAAGATTATATTAATCTCCAATTTCTCCCTTTGGCCTTCAATTTGTCAATTAATTTTCAAAATTATCATGTAAGATGTTAGTTTATTTTTCCCTTTTTAATTAGAGATTAAGCAAGTGTTTTTTTTTTTTTTGCAGTAAAAAGTGATGACAATGGTATCAGAGCTCTTGTAAGGGCACCTTCTCCTTAACAATTAATGCTCTACGGACTGTAAATATAGAAGCCACACTAAAATTCTCTACACACACACACACACACACAAACACACACACACACAAACAAGCACACATACACACACACCACTGCCACCCAGACACATCAAAGATATGTTCCATTCCCTTGTAATGATAGTTGATTGATGTTTGCTGCATTGCTTTATCTCAGCTTCAAGATCTTTCCTAGACCTTTATCTTTCCCCGAGATCAAGTCCCTAATTCTTAGTATACTGAGTGTCTGTGTATTCACAATAGGTTCCTGCCTGCTTCAGGCCAATTAATACCCTGAATAGAGTATCCTGAAACTTCACATCCCAGTCTAACTCCATGAGTTTATACACCGTTGCAAAATACTAAAATTTATTGGATGTAGAAACCAAGAGAACATCCACCTTGTTACTATAGTAGCAATTGACATCATGAAAGTAGAAGAATATTGATCAAGAACTGAGGTACGAGAATGCGGGTATGTCTAAAATGTAGACTAGTGGATATGTGTTACAGATACAAAATCATCATCTATAGGCGTATTTATTGATAACGTAATCATATATTGAAAGCACTATTTACAAATACAGTTTTTCAGTTACTTTGCTTACTTCTCACTTCTGATCACAAATCCGCTCATGAATTTTTATAGTATCTTTGAATAAATGACACCATTTGCATGTATGTAACATCTTAAAATAAGACAGTATGCTTTTACATCTTTCTTTCTATATGACAAGCCCTTATTTTTTGTTTCCCTTTTTGCTGATTAACTGTTTTCCTGGAAACAGGATATTCACATCAAATCTGGGTGTAATTTTTATTTTTTAAATTTGAAATATAAACTTTGTTGTGACTTGTGATTTTCTAAAGATGAGTGATATTCATGAACACTAATATGTTGGTGCCTTTAAGTAAATTGAGACTAGATGTGGTATAATATTTCTTGTGTCTAGTTGACATAACCATTAGATGATTCATGTATAAACATGTGCATTGCACTTTTTTATTTATATATATATAATAGTCCCCAAGGATATACTTTAAAGTGATAAGGGGGGGATTGTCTCCATGTTCCATACTTTATATTTATTTCAGTAAAAGTACTAGAAATAAATGATGTTTACTGGAACAATATAAAAGAACATATTTTCTTTAGAACGTATTTCTAAAGATAATAGATTTATTGTTTAAAGGATAGAAAAGAATAAAATAGGTTTATTGCTTGGGACTGAATAAATTACATATGAATGTAGCTCAAGATGAGACTCAGAGAGAAATTCATATTAATATTACTGAGATATATATCACAATATAAGCAATATAGGTATTTTAAGGAACGGGTCATTCCAAGCCCTAGATACCTAATAGATGAAGAATGGTATTGAAAATAGCAGAGGAAAACAATTCAACATGCAGATGTTATGATTTTATAATACTAATATGAAAAAAATGGAGCATTTGCCTTTCTGAAGGAGAATGTTTAGCCAGTAATTTCAGTGAAAGGTATCAGTTGTAATCAGTCTAAAGTCTTTTCCTCCAAGATATCCAAGAGTATGATACTCATCCTCTGAAGAGTAAATAAGAGTTAATTAGCTTTGCTTTATATTAATTTAATTGTAGCGAATGGGTTAAAATGTCTGCACTCTTTCTTTCAATGTAATAACTTACATTTGTTTTACCTAGACTCAAGACCCCCCAAAGACCACCAGAGACCTCGACCAATGCAAGTAACAAAGGCATCTTTTATTTGCAATCTCCAGGCTGGTGCTCTGTGCAATCAGTAAACCCATGACACAAAGAGACCCCAAGCATAGAATCAGCACAGTTTTTATAGTATTAAACAAACAACTTTATAGAAGTTTTACATGAGAAATTACATGATTGATTAACATTTTAATAAACTAAGCTATACATATGTGATTGGCTAATATTATTGAGGTGTTATTGACAAGAAGTGTCTTGCCACTGGGTCACCGTGTCCTGCATAGCCACCCAATGTTTGGTGAATGCATTTGGAGAAAATTCTTGTGGCTTTTCAAAGGATTATTTATGTCTCAGTTGTCCAGGAATTGTTTTTCTTTTTGTGACATTTCTGGGTCCAACCCATGGTTATTTTCATAATTCATACCTCACAAGATGGTTGCTAGCCTGTAATGGAGTTACTTAGGCCTTCATTGTGCCTCTTTAAGCTTTAAGCTCTTCACATTTCATATTATTACTGTCTCTTCATACAAGCCTGAAATCACTATGTAAAGGTAACACAAACAGAAAAACAAAAATAACTTGATACAACCATCACAAATCCTAAATTATGTGAAAAAAATCCACAATATAATAAATGAACCAGAGGAAGAGGAAAAACAGTGGGAGAATAACAACAGAAAATTACCCCAGATTTCTCTAATGAAACAGAGATTTAGAGTCCTAGAAGGTACTCCACTTCTAGAGTGTCACACCAACTTAGGTATAATTATATATAGATATACAATTCAAAAGAATATTTTATACTGTCTTCACAAGAAAACAGAAATCTATGAAAAGTTACCCAGCCAGGAAGGTGAATGCTGTGACTGTGTTGGCCAACATATTCAAAAACACAATTGCAGTGTGGAAATGAAAGGGTCACTTGGGAAAAAATCATGAACAGAGAGACAGTCACATATAAACATAGAGACAATTCACCTTACCACTGGATAGTCGGAACTGTCGTTGGGACCACAAGTATTAATTTGACAACATCTCTCACAACTGATCTCTTCTCCTACACTTAATGGTCTAGACAAAAGCCTAATTCCAGAAAAACAAATCACAACAGAAGACCAAAGCAACACCTGACAAATCATCCAAGAACATAGATAGTCACCTATTAAGATCATAGATCCCCCAAATGAAAGCCAAGAAATAGTTCAAATGGACAGAACAAATCAGAAAACTATGAGAAAAGTCATGCTAAGGTAATATAATTCACACAGTAAATGAACGGGCATTAGAACAATCAATTATCTAGAAGATGTTTTTCAAAATACATTACAAATACTGCTGAAAAATGTGATTAATGAAAAGATACAAAACCTCTACAAGGAAATTTGTGAACAAGATGAGACCAAGCAAAGATCAGCAAAATAATTCATGGAGACCCCAAACACAAAGAAAAATAAATTCTGAGAAGGCAAGAGAGTCCAAGGGAAAAATGGATGCCTAGTTAAAAGATATGAGAGAAGACACAGCTAAAACACATACCTCCCCAGCCCCCACCAAATAAAATGTTGTAAAGAAAATCCACACAAGACCTAAAATGAAGCTTTAATAAAGAGATAGAAGCCCTAAAACAATAACCAATTGTAAGACAAGGAAATCAAAGAGAGAGGCTCATTCAGATAAGAGAAGCCTTTAGAACACCAAACAGAGTATACCAGAACAGAACAAACCATCCATCACATCATAATCCATTAGAGGATCACTAGACATCAATGAAGGGATTCTTAAATCTGTCAGGAGAAAAGACTGATTATATAAAGGATATACAGTCAGAATAAATACAAATTTCTTAGCTGATATGGTAAAAAGGGGAGCCTCACATGATATATGACAAACATTAAAGGCAAACAACTACCAACCGTGAATATGGTCCAAAGCCAAACTCTCCTTTACATTAAAAGGATATATAAAAATATTTCATGACAAAGAAATCTTGAAACAATGTATCTCCACCAAATCAGCAGGATAGAAGTTAATCAAATATATCCTACATAGAGAAGATCATGAAGAACAGGAACTGGTTATATAAAATGCTCCCTACCAGTGAACAAGGTAAATATATTAAGAGTAGATGAGACACAGAGCCTAATAGCAGGTCAATAACACAGCAGGACTTATGAGATATTTCACAGACTTAACTCTCAATATCAATAGACTTAACTTTCCAATTAGAAAACAGACTAAATAGTAGTATAATAAAACAAGACACATGCATGTAATATCTACAAGAGACACATTTTATTGACAAAAACAAACACATACTCAAACTGAAAGGCTGGAAGGAAAATCTTCAAGCAAATGAACAACATCAACAGGCCACAGTAGAATTACTAACATAAAATAAAATTCAAAATAAAATTACTAGGAAGAGAAATTATATATTGATAAAGGCACATCTCCATTAGGTGGATATATCAAGTCTAAGTATCAATGCCTGGAGCACTCCACTTCATCAACCAAATATTACTTAACCTAAAAACATTTCTCAACGCATCATTGAAATGCATGGATAGGTCATCCAGGAAAAATTCAACCAAGAAACTGAAGACCTAAATAACTACATTGAACGCCTAGCCCTAACAGACATCTACAAAATATACATTCAGCATCAGTATACACATTCTTCGCAGCAGCTAATGAAAGAGTCTCCAAAATAGAACATATCCTATATCACATAGAAATTCTATCCAAATTGAAAGAAAAATTATTTGAATTCCCATATCTTGTCAGACCACAACAGAATAAACTTAGAATTAAAAAAGCTAAAGCAAAAAAAGTTCCCAAACCCATGAAGACTGAACAACACATTGCTGAATGACCAGTGAGGCACTGAATACATTAGAATGAAAATCTGAAAGTTTCTGAAATTTAACAAATTGAACACACAATATACCAACTCCTCTGGGAAACAGTAAATGCAGTACTTAGAGGAAAATTTAGAGCTCTAAGTGCCTACATCAAGCAATTGGGGAAATCTGAAGTCTGTATTTTAATTATATACCTGAAAATTCTTGAAAACAGGAACAAGGCCAAACCCAAAGCAGAAGACAGAAACAAATAAAAAAAAATAAATCAGAAATAACTAAAGAAAGACAAACTAAAACATAAAAAGATCAACAAAACAGAATTGGTTGTTTCAATAAATTAACAGAATTGATAGACCCATACCAAATCTAAGAAGAGAACTTACATAGATAGAAAGATAAATAGAAAGCACACAGATTGGGAGAAGTTTGTTACTTGCTCTGCAACAGGCAATGGCCTTACATCTCAAATATATTTAGAGCCCTAGCAGTTAACTCCCCCCAAAAACAAATCTTCAAAGAAACAACCCTCTTAATAAGTGGGCTAAAGTTTTAAAGAGAGACCTCTCTGAAGAAGAAATATGAATGGCCAATTGAAACATGAAGAAATATGCAACATTTCTGGCCATAGAAATACAAATAAAAGCAACATTGAGATTCCACCTCCCCCCAGTTTGATGACCATTATGAAGAAAACTAACAATAACAGAGGCTGGTCTGGTGGGAATATAGCCAAACAGGAATGTTACTACAAAATGTGTTGAAAAGTAAACTTGTTCAAATACTCCATAAAGAAGTATACAGGTTCCTTAGAAGATCTCCCCTATAACCCAGCAATCCCACTCCTGGACAATTACCCAAATGACCACAGACAGGGCCATACTAAAGTTACCATCACAACTATGTCAATTGTAGCAGTGTTTACCATAGCTAAGATATGGAACCAACACAGATGCCCCTCAGTAGATGAATCGATCAAGAAAATGTCATAGATATTCACAACAAAATTCTATGCTTCCATCAGAAAGAATGACATTGCCCCATTTGTAAGGAAATGGAAAGACTTGGAAAACATAATACATCAAACAAGCCACATCCAAAGAATTATAGTATACATGTTTTCACTCATTTAAAAAAACTAGAATATGTTAAGGATATTCCTATAAAAGATCACAACAGCTCAATAGTTATATGCATGTCACCATAGAAAATGATGTTTATTGAAATGAGCTCCAAGAAATGGATACAAGATGATTGTATAGTGAACTGCTTTTAGTTATTTCGATTTACTTTTTCCTCTTTGGATTATTCCCTGTAGTCATTGTTTTTGATTTCTGTACCTTTTGTCTTATACATAAGTTTATCTGATTTGGGGAAGGGAAGGGAAATCACAGACATAGTCGGACAAAGATTAACCAAAGCAACAGTGATATACACTAAGCACTATGTTAGAAATGAACTTTACAACTTTGGGGAAAGGGGATATCAGGGTTGGGGGAAGCAGGAAAAAATGAGGAAGTGGTAACACTGTAAAAAAAAGTACTTTTACTCATGTAACTGTAACCCACCCCTTGGAATATCACCTTCATAATAAAAAAACCAAAAAATAAAATAAGAGAGCTGACAGGAAGCTCAGCCTGACTTTTCTGCCATGCTCCCTAGGACAATGGGTGCTATTCAGTCCACTTCTTGTGGTGCTAAGTCCACTTTTTGTCAGTCGTAGGGTTTGAACTCTGGGCCTGGGCACTGTCCCCAAGCTCCTCAGCTCAAGGCTAGCGCTCTACCCTTTGAGTCACAGCACCACTTCTGGTTTTCTGGTGATTCTTTGGAGATAAGAGTCTCACAGATTTTCCTGCCCAGGCTGCCTATAAACCATGGTCCTCATATCTCAGCCCCCTGTGTATTTAGGTACCAGCACTTGGCTTAAGTGTAATTCTGACTCTCTTTCTCTCTCTCTCTCTGAAGAACTTATTTAATGGGTGCTAGAGGAGGTGGCCCAGCATCCCCATGTGGCTGGAACCAATGTGGCCCTCTCATTCTGGAGGTGGGCTGTGGGTCAGGAGTTGTCTTGCTCAGTCTGTTGTTCCAGCTCCATGAGGTAAGCCCCTCTGTGCTCTGGCTAGATCGTGACGGTTATTCATTGTCCATCTAGCCTTACTGGACTCAGTATTGTGTTCAATGTCCTTTTCTAGCAAAAATTTCTGGCTAAAATTATGATACGTAGTTACGGAATGAAAAAGTAATGCCATCTTAAGAAAGTCATTAAGGGCTCTGGGAATGTGGCTTCACAGTACGGTGATTGATTAGCATGCATGAAAACTTCGGTTCAATTCTTCAGTACCACATAAACAGAAAAAGAATCACTGGAAATAGTGCTGTGTCTCAAAGTGGTAGAGGGTTAGCCTTGAACAACAGCAACAAAAATAGCTGAGGAATAATTCCCGATCCCTGAGTTGAAGCTCCAGGACTGGCAAAACAACAACAACAACAACAACAAATATTTAGTTAGTAAATGGAAAATAAACAACTCATACTTGGAATATATAATTGCTCCTTCATACTCATACCTGACAATAGTCCCTAATTCATCTACTTTACCTATATTAGTATACAATATTGAAAAAAAAACAAAAACTTTTGTTCATTAAGTCACGGCAATTAATGCCAGGAATGTGCTTAGATGTCAGGTGAAGATTAATTCTGGAAATTCAAAGATTCCAGGTTTTTGAGTGGTCACTGCTAATCACAATCAGAAGGATAGTATAAGTGAGATTTGGGAATCTTTTTGATAAGTCATGGCACCAAAAAGGCAGAGGCTAATTATAGTTTTTACAGAAGAGAAGGAATAACTCCAGATGGAAGGAATAAATGGTAATAACTAAGTTATACCACAAAATGTTCTAGGGAACCATTTCTGGTTATTAAAGAACTAGTCATCAACTAGGCTTATTCCTCATTGCCTTTAGCATTCTAGTAATTAGGCTAATTCTTTATCTCTGTGTGATAAGTTGTATATCCTTCTATGCTGTACTTTCATACCTGAACTCCTTTGCTTTCTAAAAATCTCAGTCTTTTATATTTCTCTATGAACAATTTCTGATACTAAGTCGACAAATGCGGACAGAAGAAGATGCTAATGTAAGAGTCCCATAACACATGAATCATTAATGTAACAACATGAAAAAGGGGGATAAATTTATTGCTACCTCGATTTTTCTAAAAAGTTGCAATGTCATCATTTGATTCAAATTTCCATTCTTTGTCTACATAGTGTCAATAAGTGCACATAAATGCAAATATAAGACGGATGCTGGTGGCTCACACCTGTTATCCTAGCTACTCAGAAAATTGAGACCACAAGATTGTGGTTCAAAACCAGCCTGGTCAGGAAGGTCCATGATCTTTAATTAACCACATGAAACCCAGAAGTGGTACTGTACCAAAAGTGGCAGAGTGCTCAACTTGAGCTGAAGAATTGAAGGAGAGGGTCCAGTATCAGAGTTAAAGACCCATGACAAACAAAAAAGGGCAAATATGACTTTAATTTTCCCCAAAAAGAACGACAAAGTCAATAGTAATCTTCCCAATTAGAAAAAAATTATTCCAAAATGATTCAGTGCACCTACTTTTGTTGAGTTATTTAAGTTATGGTTTCTTTGCTGGACATATTCTCTTCTTTTAAAAATTGTCAAATATTAGATTTATAATAAACTTCATCTAATATTTCTTGGTTCAAAAGAGAAATCCAAGGCGAAACAAAGGAGGAGGCTACAATGCTTGATAAGAAATGTACTCATTATCTTGCCCATGTAATTGTAACCCCTCTGTACAGTATTTTCACAATAAAAAATAAATAAAAATTAAAAAAAGAGAAGTCCGTACAGTTGAAGTCACTTGGATTTATTACTATCTCAGTTCAAAGCCAACCCAGGCAGGAGAGTCTGTCTAACTCTTATCTGTAATTAAACACTAAAAAAGCCAGAAGTGGAGTTTAGGCTCAAGCAATAGAGTACTAGCTTTGGGGGCAGGTGGGCAGGAAAGACAACTGTACTGGGACAGGTTCCACCCTCTGGGTTCAAGCCCCAAAACCAGCACAAACTAAACAAACAAACAAGCAAATGAAAAAAAACCACCTGTTTCTTTGTGACCATACTTAAAGCATTGGTTTGAGAAGAGGCTCCTTTTGCTGATCGTACTCACTGGATCCTGCTTTTTGGAATCCTTATTGCTATGGAGAACTCAGGACAAGACTAAAGAATTGGGTAACTGACTCCTGCAACAGGAGAATCATCTCAGGAGTGAAATATCCGTTCATAAGTCTCTTTAAAACCCCCATATCTTTGTTTCTTTGCAGGAGAACACTTTTAAAACAAAGTTATTTCCTTTTATTTTATGCTGGCCTTCAAATGGCATATTGTTAACTTTTGTTATACTCTCAACTAGAAGTTTACAGACAAGTTTTATATAAGTAAAGGACAAACTTGAAAAAGTCAGGGACAGAGTTTCTTTCAGGCCTTGGATTCTTTTCTTGTACCGTAAAAAGGACAGCACAAATTACCTTGAAGTTTGTCATTTTTCTATGTTCAATTCCTCTCTTGGAATCAGTTTCCACTTGCAATAACAGTTCCTTCCACTTACTTCCAGTAACAATCCATGGTGCTGCTCTAGGTAAAATGAATGTTTTCTGGCTTCACTGCAATAGCACAAGTATATCTTTGGACATGAGGTAACATGTGTTTCAGAGATAACTTCATAGCGAGAAAATATGGAATTTGCATGGCTTATAAAACCTTATTCATGTACATATGGCCATATAAGATGATGTTAAGTGAAATGGAACCCAAGACAGGGACACAACTTGCTTTTTCTTGCTATTTTTTTAATGTATCTAACATGTAGTATGCGATTTTTTTGTTTCTCTTCTATTTTCTTCTTCTATCGTATATAACCCCTGTTTTCACTATATTTATTGTCAGCGACCTGCATCTTGCCTATACATTTTTATAATGCGGGGAGGGGAAGGGAAATAACAAAATGCTTAAACAATTATACAGTATGGCCTATTGTAACAATGAGTTGTACAAGGCACTATGTAGAAAATTCGCTTTACAACTTGAGGAGGGGAGAAGGGAGTTGGGTTGGTGGGGAGGAAAAGGATTGTAGGAGAAATACAAAAGAGGAGGTAACAACGCTTGATAGATAATGTACTCATTAACTTTCTTATGTAACTCTAACCCCTCTTTAAACCATTTTTACAATAAAAAAACATGAAAAAAATCCTGGAATACTTTAAGTTCAAAATTTCCTAAGTGCTCTGTAATTAAGACCAATTTTATGTGGGAAGAATGTTCTCAGAAACATTTTTTGTGAGTGTGTGTGTTGTGCATTATTTCCCAAGTGTATATAAGTTAGAAGTAGGAGAAACAATACGAATAATTAGAGAAAAAGAAGTTTTGTGCTTAAGTATAATGGTTCAATACACTATAGAAGACTCTTCAAATAAGACAACTTTGAAACAATAAATCCAAGGCCAGTATGTAGATCTATGGGAGTTATATAGGGAAAGCTTTACTACTAAGTGGAACATGGACGATGAGGCCACTCTTCTTTTCTACTAGATCTAAATCATGGTAGCTAATCATGCAAATTTGTAAAAAGTAGAAGAGAAGAGTAATTCTGGTTCCAAAACAAGTCAGATATAAGAGCATAGACAACTGGAAAAAAAGGCCATGTTGAGGGAGCAGGAAATATAGCAGCAATGAACTGGTGGATAAGATCACATTTCTTTTTCTTTTTTTGTTTTTTTTTTTAATTGTTTTGGATTTTGAACTCTGGGCCTAGGCAATGTCCTTCCCTTCTTCAGCTCAAGGCTAGAGCTCTACCATTTGAGCCACAGTGCCAATTCCAGTCTTCTGGTGGTTAATTGGAGATAAGTGCCTCAGAAAACTTTCTTACTGGTGCTTGATCTGAACTGCAATCCTCAGATCTCAACCTCCTGAGTAACTAGGATTATAGGTTTGAGCCACCAGTACCAGGCTTAAGATCACATTTCTAGCAATGTACACTCAGGATATGTAATGTGTATGTTCATCTATCTTTGTATGAATTCTTGAGTTAAAATCTAGGCTACAGGTTAGACTTTACATTCACAAAAATGTTTGTAGTTTAAAACCATACTCCTGGAAAAAATAAAAACTAAGAATGTAAAAGAGTCTGGCAAGTTCAGTTTGCATCCAGCCTCGGCAGAATAGTCTTTGCAACACTACCTATAATTAACCAGCCAAAAGCTGCATTGGACGAATGGCTCAAGTGATGGGATACTAGTTATGAGCAATAGTGCTGAATAATAGCCTGAGGTTTTTGCATACATACATACATACAAAGATAATCATACGCACAGAAGCACTTATATGTGCAAACACACATATGAAACAACTCTCACAATGTGTAGAAAAGTTAGAAAATAATAGAAAATATGTCCTGAGTAAGACTAGAATCAAGTGATAATTTTTAATATTAGAAAGTCTTCAAGTGAACTTTCCCCCCAAAAGATTGAGACTATTACATAGGTAGTGACCAGAGATAGTAAAAGAGTCAAGTAATAATTATTAAATGGATTGGATCCATGGAAGAATGAATCAGAGACCCCTGCAGGTGCATCTGAAAATGTTCATATCCTGTGTCAAATGTTAGAACAGTTTGAGCAGTCAGTCGTGGATAAGATCATCGGAGAAGTTCAGAATTACTAGTATGTTTCTCGATTAAATAAGCCAAGAAAATATGGCAGGACAATGTGATAGAAGTCTGGAATTCTAGCACTCAGACTAATACAGGAGATTAGAGAGTGGATTAAATAGTAATACCTTCCCTGGACTAAGTAGTATAATTTTGCCTCCGTAAAACCAACCAAAGAACAAGAAAGGAATTCACAGTTGGAATTTTGGGCTAATTGTGTCATTATGTTTTGAGAAGTCAAGTTTCTTATTGAAATGCAACTCATATATCATCCTCAGTCATGTTTTAAATGTTCTCTTCATTACAGAATACTTCTAGATACAAAATACGTCAGGATTCCGAAACAAAAATTTGAAAACTTTATCATCATTCTGTTGGATTCCAAAGAAATAATGAAGGATTACAAAAGCTTAAGCCTGGAGAAACAGCAAAGTTATCTAGTGTAGGACTTTGTAGACCTTACTAAATTAGAATTTAGATTTGAAATAAATATCTTTTGCTTGTAATTTCATATTCTATAGAATACTACAAAATACTTTTTAAGTAGAAGTTTTAATTTACAAATTCACAAATGATTCTGACGTTTTATTTGTCTAGAATATTCTTTCAAGAGAGTTGTAATTAGGACTTAGTTAATAGTTAATTCCAACAGTTCATGTATAACATGATAATGTGAATAATCTAGAAAGAGTTGAGAATAAATGGAAGCTATTAATTTATAAATTTAGAAAAAGAGCAATGTTTTGAGAGTTTGGTGTAACATGGTATGAAGAGAGTTATTGTTTGAAATCTTTTTTCTTCTACCTGTACATAACATAGGAAGAAATTTCCTTATTTATATATCTATGTATACAATGAGAAAAATGCTAGGTTTGGGGTTTGTTTTCATTTTGTTTTTGTTGTTTTGTGTGTCCTAGGGCTTGACGTCTGGGCCTGGGCACTGTCCCTGAGCCTGTTTTTTGCTCAAGGATACTGCTCTACCAGTTGAACCTCAGTGTTACTTGTGTCTGGCTCTTCCTGAGCAGTTTATTGGAGATAAGAATCTGAGGAACCTTCCTGCCTGGGTGGGCTTTGAACCAAAATATACAGATCTTTGCCTCCTGAATATCTATGGTAGACGAAAAGATATGTATAAATAATATTTTCAAGTTTTCTGATCTGAAGAATACCACTTGAGGGAAAACGATGCAGCAAAGTTTAGTGTAGTGTTCTTTCCACAATAGAAAAGGCATAATATTAGCAGAAGTGTAGAATTTTTTTCACAATAGAGATAAGCTAGTCATGCTGTGAATTTAGGGAATTTTAAGGTGCAGCTTACAAAGTGTAAACTGTTGGGCTAGAATGACTTTACTGCATAAAATGTTGGGATTGATTGTCATTGAAATAATAGCTTACTATGATGAAAAAATGTTTACTCTAGAGAAATTAATTATTATGGGTACTTCATAGTTTTATCTTCTACCAGAATGTGGCTAGTTTCTCTGTTGACCTTTAAATATCTAATTCCCCATTGGAAACTGTGTCTATTGAAGAATTAAATAAAATGCATACAGGCACTGTTTTAAATGTCTCTGGTATGGCATGCTCAGAATTTGAAAATGAATAGTTAGTAGAACACATATATTCTGTCCTCTTAACAAATATTCAGTTTTAAAAATTAGGAGTTTCCAGAGAATTGAACTATTTTCTATTTAGTATGAGACAATACTAAAATGTTTTTTTTAAATAATGGCAAGTATATTCTGAGAATTTTGTATAGTTTGATTACATTCAAGTTGATGACCCTCTGAAAAAGAAAGGGGCAATTAATTCAAATTAAAAGACAAATATTGTTCATTTTTTTAAAATGTAATACATATAGAATATCATTTACTATAGAAATACAGTGAAATTATATTTTATGTAGCTTATTTTTAAATTTAATTTTATTGTCAAGGTGATATATAGAAGGGGTTGCAGTAATTGTAAAGTAGTGAATATCTAACAAGTCGAACTTTTTATGCCATCCCTCATTTTTCTCACACTTTCACTTCACCCCAATACCCCTCACAAGTTGTAATGTGAATATCCTACATGTTGTCTTTTGAGTATTGCTGTTGCATTGGTTTGCCCTTTGTCCTTTGTCTCGCCATTTTGTTGTTCCTGTTCCCTTGCCAAATTAAGATACATGTGTATATAATACACAGGATACTGAAATCAAATACAGCAGGGAATAAACCATAGGGGAAAACACAAAAGAAAAAAGAAATCACATAGTACAATAAAAACAACAACCACAAAGAAACACCTCTGGTTCCATGTCTAGGAGTTCATTTTGCTCAGCATCCTCTTATATGTATATTTATACAAAGCTATTGAGCCATTCTGCTCATCCCTAGGACTACCTTAGACATTACTTAATTATTACACATGAGAAAAACCATGGAATCGGTTTCTTTGTGTCTTGCTTATTTTTCTTAGTAGGATTTTTTCAAGTCTTTCCATTTGCTTATGAATTGGTAGCTTAGAATTCCACTGTGTGTGTGTTTAATGGATTCGTTCATCTTCTGAGTGGCATATTGGTTTAAATCATGATTGCATGTAAGTATCATTAGGGTCATTCAAAAATGACAGATGCAAGGGGCTGGGAAGGTGGCTCAGTGGTAGAGTGCTTGCCTTGCATGCATGAGGCCCTGGGTTCGATTCCTCAGCACCACATAAGCAAAAAGGAAAAAGCCAGAAGTGGCCCTGTGGCTCAAGTGGTAGAGCGCTGTCCTTGAGCTGAAGAGCTGAGGGACAGCGCCCAGGCCCAGGGTTCAGGCTCCACGACTGGACCCCCCAAAAAAATGACAGATGCCACCTCCCCAGATATACTAAAATCACGATTTCTAAGTAAGATAGTTTTTATGGTGGTACAAGTGTTGAGATACCTGGATAAGTCTAATGTATTTCTTGCACTGAGTTAGGCAGGAAGACATCATATAGGATAAAAATGGTAGTGACAAAGTATTACCATGAGAAAGCTTTTGGAGGCTTCCAGAAATATGATGAAATTCAGATAATTTTGATGAATTTAGAAATACAAGCTCAATTAAGTCTCTTTAAATAAAAATTATGTAAGTGGAAGGGCAAAAGAAGACGAAGAGAAGAAATAACTTACAGCAGAACATTGTTTCAAGTTAGAGTATAAAAAGACATAATCTATAACTTCCCAGTTGAAAAGAGACCAATATAATGTGTCCCACTTAATTTAGATACATGCAAAATATTTACTTGGCTTTTTCCTACTTTAAAGCTCCAAAATAAATGAAGACTTATAAGAAAAGTTATGTGATGCCATTACTTCAACCAGAACACTAACTGTGATGAGCCCTCTTTTTCGCACTTTGCACTTGGAAAATAGTCCCTAAGTTGATGATGTTGTGATGTGATTAGAGTCAGAGTTAGGGACTTCTATTGGTAGAGTTATCCCAAAATAGTTTAAAGCAGTTTTCCGCCCAAGATATCCAACTGCATTGTCTGAAGCTGTACTTTGAACACACCCTCAAACTTGAGTACGTAATTTGAAATTATACTTCAGCATTTCCTTGACACATTCTACTTTGTGCCTTTGTCTTTTTTGCACATTCTTTTGAGTTCATAGTTGCTCTATTTCAATTTCATCTTTATAAACTACTAATAATATTGTTCAACTATCACTTCTTGTTTGCACACACCCAGTGTCTGTATCAAGGTACTTTGTCTATGTTAAACAATAGGGTAATACTAACTCTCTAAGGAGAAAATTTCCACAGTATAACCCTATGCCCACCTTAGAGGGTGGAGAATTTAAAGCATTTTGAGACAAACAGTGATATTAGAAGTGAAAGCCTCGGAAGATGGTGGAGGACAAGCTGGAAGCTAAACAAGCTGTCACATAGAAAGCAGTTTTAGAGTTCCAGTGAACAGTCCTAAGCCAGAGAATCACACAAAGTGTGCCATCACAGGACAGAGAGTTAGGCCAGAGAAGGAAAATCCAGGCAAGGAGAGAGATAAGAGCTCTTGCCAGCAGCCGCCATCGCCACCGCTGCAGCAGTGACAGCGGTGGCCAAACCCACCATACTTGAATCACAGAGAGCCCAAGACCAAGGAACCAGACACTACAGGTGAGCGGATTCTACTCAACACCAGCAAGAACCAACAAGGAGTGTACATCTTCATCCTGCAGTTCTCAGAACAGAGACGACCCAGGAACCAAGACTTGGCATGAGTAGAAGCGTGACGTCCTCACTCCTCCTCAGGGAGCAGAGAAGGGAAGGCCACCCCTCCACCCCCCCAGTACTGGAGATCTCCATCTTGCATACCGACAAATCTTGGTGGAGTTGCTAGCTCCAACTAAGGCCTTGGAATAAAATTAGAGTCATTTAGCAGGTAACAAGAACCTAAGCCGACCTGCCATACTCAGCTACATCCAGGGAAAAGTCACTCAGCTCGGGCACCAGCCCCAGGAGTGGCTTTCTTCACCAGGTAATCAGAGCCAAAGGCTGCCCTTCCCTTTAGCAGCCTCGACAATCAATTGAAATTCAGTAAACAGAAACCCTAAGAATGGCTCCAGGCTGGGGTCTGTGAGTTTCTCACAAACTAGCCCCCAGTAAAAGCTACTGTTTGATGAAAGGCCTCAACACTACCCAGAATCTAGCCTGATCACAGCATCTCCAAATTTGAGGAAAAAGCCATCTCCCTCTTTTGTGATACTCAAAGCAGATCCTACTCCCATTGAATTAGCCTGGGAGGAGGATCGAAAAATCCTGGGTAAAGCAGAGCATTTTTCTCCCTGTTCAAACAAACTGACTTAAGAAATCAACCAAGCCACAGGACCACAAGCAGAACAGAGACTCCAACAAGAGGCTGGTTACAGAAAAAAGGGAGATACAGGATTTTGCCCACCCCTCCCCAAAAAATGAAAGAATTTTTTTTTCTTCTTTTTTTTTTGGTATGTTTTATAAATCTTTTTTTCTTCTCTAAAACTTTTTTTTTAATTTTTACTTTTTTGGAAAAAAATTGTTTTCTAGTAACTTTTTTTTCATCTTATAATTTTTATTTTAGGGATACATGTGTTGCTTGCGTTTTTCTTTCTTTTTTTTTAAAAAAAATTCTTTTTGTTTTTTGTTTAGCTCTACTTAACTTCTGATCTTATTTCTTCGTTTCTTATCCTTTTCACCTTTTCCTCTCTTTCGTTCTTCCTTATGTAACTTAATTGTTGTCCTGCATATCCTCAGATATACCCGTAGTTGACTATTAAACTCTATCCCCCATTGTGTACACACTTAATCCACAAATTTATTACTCAATTCAAAACCTCTAAGACTTAAATTCCTTAATAGCAGTACTACCTCTTTATACCTATATAATATTTTAAGTATTTTTATTTTTAAGTTTTTCTCATCTCCATTATATCCTTCCTTTCCTCTCATTATATTCATGTTCTTCTCTGAATAGTTTGTTTTCGTTTCTGCATAATATTATTAATTTTTACTTTTCTATTTTTTCTGGTCTCTTTTCTTTTCCCTTTCTCTTCCTTCTTTTTTTTCTCTCTCTACGTTCATCCTATCCAACCTATTTTCTGCTTTGAGATTATGACTTAGTTAAGTTAACTATCCCTGTGCCTTCCCACATCACTATTTTCATATTTTTTTACCCACACCTCTCCCTAACCCTAATAATTTCTGGTTTTCCAAATTCTACTTTGGGGTTCGTAGCCCATTAATATATAGTTGTTTGATGTTGCATAGATATATCTGTTGAACTAGATTGCATCTGCAGACTATTGACTGTGCAAATTCAGACTTTGGTTGATGCTTGCATTAAAATAGAGTTCTAGCACAAAACTGGTTTAATTTTCATCCCAAATGGGCAGAGTAAGCCGAAAAAACACAAGCAAAATGGCAAGTACGAGTATCGCAATTCCCACTCATGATAATCAGGAGACAGAACAGATAATGAATAATCCAGAGGAGCGTTCCCAAAAAGCTCTACAAACACTGCTGGCAAACATGATAAATGAAAAGATTGAAAACATACATAGGACTCTGTGTGAGCATGATAGGGAGAGAGAGGAGGCAAACAAAAGTCAATGCAGTAAAAGATTGAAAACCTACAAAGGACTCTGTATGAGAGTGATAGGGAGAGAGAGGAGGCAATCTAAAGGTTTATACAGGAATATCATGAGCATGAGGAAGCTACTCAAAAACTGATACAGGATTTGTGTGAGCAGCTTGAGAATATTCAAAGAGAAAGGCAGGAATGTCGTTAAGAGGCTGAGAATACTCTAAGAGAACTATAGGAATGGCAGGAATGGGACTGGGAGGAACGTAAGGAAAGAGTAATACAGGAATTGAGAGAGCAGGATGAGAATACACAAAGATCACTAAAGGCATTGATGGAATCCATTAACAAAGAGCTGAAGGAATTCAGGGAGACCACAAAGGGATTGCTGAAAGGAACCCAACAGAAGGAATGGGAGTCCAAGGAAGCCATAACAAATCAACTAAGTGATTTGAGAATAAACACTGAACACAAAATTAAGCAAGTAAAGAAGTTCAAACAAGATCTAAAACAAAGCTTCAACAAAGAATTTGACCAATCAAAGCTGACCAATTAGAAGCAAAAGAAATAAAAAACAAAGTAAAATTCTTGACAGCAGGTTAGACTGTGTAGAAGATCGAAATTCAGTGATTGAAGACAGCCTAGATATTATAGAGAAAGAACATACAACAATGCAAGACAAGTCCAAGAATTATTACAGAACTATCCAACACTTGGAAGACACGATCAGAATGCTTAATCTAAGGATAATGGGTGTAGAGGAGCACCTAGAAACAGAAGTTAATGGTCTAGGAAATTTGTTTAACAGGATCCTAGCAGAGAACTTCCCAAAAATGTAAAAAGATAGGCCTATTCAGATACAAGAAGCTTTTAGAACTCCAAATAGACCAGACCAGAATAAGACATCCCACTGTCCCATTATAATCCTCAAAGGATAAACTTAGACCAAGGAAAAGATCCTTAAAGCTGTCAAGGAGAAAAGATTAATCACCTATAAAGGGAAACCAATAAGAATCATTTCAGATTTCTCAGCAGAGACAATCAAAGCAAGAAGAGCCTGGAATGATGTATGCCAACCCCTAAATACAAATAACTATGAACCAAGAATACTGTACCCAGCTAAACTCTCTTTCATCACTGAAGGCCAAATAAAACCTTCCATAGCAAAGAAAAATTGAAACAATACATCTCCACCAAACCATCCCTACAAAACATTTTTAAAGTTGTCCTACACATATAAAACCAACTAGACCACAATAAAGGAGAAGAAACTGCACTCAAACTAAAATTCCAAGAACCATAGGAAGAATCCAGTTTTCACAGCCCCCAAGAAGGTGGATAACATGGCAGGAACTCCCAAATACCACTCAATCCTATCTATCAACATTAATGGATTAACTCTCCAAATAAGCGACATAGACTGTCTAGTTGGATTAAAAAACAAGATCTTTCTATCTGCTGCACTCAGGAGTCACATCTTGCTCGTAAAAACAAACAATTTTCAATGTTAAAGACTGGAGCAAAAACTGCCAAGCAAACGGCCCCCATAAACAGGCCGGAGTTGTAATGCTAATATCAGATAAAATAGACTTCAATTAAAATTCATGTAAAGAGGTAAAGAAGGTCGCTACATACTAATTAAGGGATCTCTCCTTCAGGAGGATATTACCATTCTAAATATCTATTCGCCAAACAATGGAGGAACCAAATTTATCCAAGAAACACTACTTTCCCTCAAATCCCACATAGATCCAAAGACATTAATTGTTGGGGATTTTAACACACCACTCCCCCCACAATAGAGATCAACTGGGCAAAAATTCAAAAGAAACCGCAGATTTAAACAGCTGCATAGATCAACTAGATTTAACAGACATCTACCGAATATTTTACCCAGCAGCATCAGAATACAGGTTTTTCTCAGCAGCACATGGAACATTTTCTAAAATAGACCACATTTTATGCCACAAAGCAAACTTGTCCAAATTCAGAAACATTGAAGTTATCCATTGCTTTCTCTCTGACCACAAGGGAATAAAATTAGAACTCAACACCAATAGCCACCAAAGAAGTCCAGTAATACATGGAGGCTGAACAACACACTGCTGAATCACGAGTGGGTCATGGAAGAGATTAGAAAGGAAATTCAAATGTTCATGCTATTCAACAAATATGAGCACACAAATTTCCAGCTCCTCTGGGACACAGCTAAGGCAATACTCAAAGGCAAGTTTATAGCTCTGAACTCCTACATCAACAAATTGGGGAGATCTGAAACCTACAATTTAATGACACATCTGAACCTCCTTGAAAAAGAGCAGCAAGATAAACTCCAATCCAGTAGATTGAAAGATATAATTAAAATTAAATCAATTAAATGAATTAGAATCCAAAAAAACTATAAAAAGAATCAACAAAACAAAGAGTTGGTTCTTTGAAAAAATTAACAAAATTGACAGACCCTTAGCAAATCTTATAAGAAAAAAAAGAGAACCAACCCAAATAAATAAACTCAGAGAGGAGAATGGAAATATCACCACGGAAACAACCAAGGTTCAGAATATTATAAGGGAATAGTTCTCAAAACTTCATGGTAACAAGTTTGAGAACTTGTCAAAAATGGACCTTTTCCTAGTAAATATTGACATGCCAAAACTGAACCAAGATGAAACCATCTTAACAGGCCCATATCAAGTATTGAAATACAAACAGCAATAACAGACCTCCCAGCTAAGAAAAGTCCAAGACCAGATGGTTTTACAGAGGAATTCTACAAGGCCTTCAAAGCAGAGCTCACACGAATACTCCTCCATGTCTTCTATGAAATTGAAAGAGAAAGTTCACTACCGAACACATTCTATGAAGCTACTCACTACATTGACTGTTGGCCTTACATTTCTCATCTATAAGTGGATGTAATCTACCAGAAATATTGAAGAATATTTGTTGACTTCTAGAGCAAGAAAAAAAGTGAAGAGTCCTTACATTTTCCACTTTAGCTTACGCATAAGGAAAGAGTCAAATTCAGTTTGTTGGTATAAAGTCACAAGTTGTTTCATGCAGAAATAAAAATAAATTTTAACTCCTGGCTCTATGGCCTGGGTCCTTTAATGGTAACTACAGATATATAAGTGGTATTATGTAAATTGTGCCATGTGTTCACAGCTGTACTGAAGGACATACTCTTAATAAATTATTGGAAACATTGGTTATTGAATACTACCTAAAGGAGAATGTTATTTGCATTAATCATACTGGGTTGAAAACTATATCTTAATATATCAAAATGTGGAAGTAAATGATTTTATTTATAAGAACACAATACCACCAAGAAAAGTGAGTAGGTTTATCATGAGTTCTGGGAAGATGGCGGAGGAGAAGCTGGAGGCTAAACAAGCTCTTGCATAGAAAGCAGTTTTAGAGTTCCAGTGAAGAGTCCTAAGGCAGAGAATCACACCAAGTGTGCTATCACAGGACAGAGAGCTAGGCCAGAGAGAGAAAATACAGGAAAGGAGAAAGCCCTGAGCACTTGCCAGCAGCCACAGCGGCAACGACAGGGTGGCGGCGGCAACTGCAGACACCATACCTGAATCACAGATAGTCCAGGAGGAAGGAGTCAGACACAACGGACCAGCGAATTCCACTCAACACCAGCAAGAACAGACAAGGAGCGGACATCTTCATCCTGCAGTTCCCAGACCAGAGATGACCCAGGAACCAAGACTTGGCATGAGTAGAAGACTGACTTCCTGACTCCTTCTCAGGGAGCAGAGGAGGGAAGGCCACCCCTCCCCCCCCCCAGTACCGGAGATCTCCATATTGGATACCGACAAAACTCGGTGGAGCTGCTAACTCCAATTTAAGCCCGGGAATAAATCTAGTGTCATCTAGCAAGTCACAAGAGCCTAACCTGAACTGCCAGACTCAGCTACACCCAGGAAAAAGTCACCCAGCTCTGGTGCCAGCACCAGGAGTGGCTTTCTTCACCAGGTAATCAGACCCAGAGGCTCCTCCTCCCTTTAGCAGCCTCAACAATCAACTGTAATTCAGTAAACATAAACAGTGAGAGTGGCTCCAGGTTGGGCTCTGTGAGTTTCTCACAAATGAGCCCCTGGGAAAAGCTACTGTTTGCTGAAAGGCCTCAACTCTACCCAGAACCTAGCCTAATCACAGCATCTCCAAACTCCAGGAAAAAGCCATCTCCTCCCATTGAACTAACCTGGAGGAGGATCGCAGAACATTTTTCTGCCTGTTCAAAGAAACTGACTTAAGTAACCAACCAAGCCACAGGAACACAAGCAGACCAGAGACTCCAACAAGAGGCTGGTTACGGACATAAGGGAGAGAAAGGATTTTTCCCACCCTCCCAAAAAAATCAAAGAACTTTTTTTTGTTGTTGTACCTTTTATAAAAAATTTTTTTCTAAACATTTATTTTAATCTTTAATTTTTACCTATTTGAAAAAATTGTTTTCTAGTAATTTTTTTTCCTCTTAGAATTTTATTTTAGGGGTATAAGTGTGTGTGCGTTTTTCTTCTCTTTTTTTTGTTTTGTTTTTTTGTTTTGTTTTGATTTTTGTTTAGCTGTACTGAACTTCTGATCTCTTTTTCTTTCGTTCTTATCCTTTTCACCTTTTCTTCTCTTTTGTTATTTATGTGACTTAATTGCTGTTCTGCACATCATCAGATAAACCCATAGTTGATTATTAGACCTTATCCCCCATTCTGTACACACTTAATCCACCAATTTATTACTCAATTCAAAACCTCTGAGACTTAAATTCCATAATAGCAGTACTACCTCTTTATACCTATATAATATTTTAAATATTTTTATTTTTAAGTTTTTCACATCTCCTTTATATCCCTCCCCTTCTCTCATTATATTCATGTTCTTCTCTGAATAGTGTGTTTTCGAAACGTGTAAAATATTTCTAATTTTTACCTTTCTATTTTTTCTCGCATCTTTTTGTTCCCTTTCTCTTTCTTCTTTTTTTTCTCTCTGTCTACTTTCATCCTATCCAACCTATTTCCTGCTTTGAGATTATGACTTAGTTAACACACCCTGTGCCTTCCCACATCACTCTATTCTTATTTTTTACCTTCATCTCTTAGTAAACCTAGTAATTTCTGGTTTACCAAATGCTTCTCTGTGGATCGTGGCCCATTAATATATAGTAAGGAAGTAAAGAAGTTCATACAAGATCTAAAACAAAGCGTCAACAAAGAATTTGAAGCCATCAAAACTGACCAACTAGAAGGAAAAGAAATAAAAAACAAAGTAGAAAGTCTTGACAGCAGGTTAGACCATGCAGAAGATCACATCTCGGGGATCGAAGACAGCTTAGACATTGTAGAGAAAGAACATACAACCATCCAAGACAAATCCAAGAAATATGAGAGATCTATCCAATATTTGGAAGACACCTAAGAAGGCCTAATCTAAGGAAAATGGGTGCAGGGAGCACCTAGAAACAAAAGTTAATGATCTAGGAAATTTGTTTAACAGGATCCTAGCGGAGAACTTTCCAAACATGCAAAAAGATAGGCCTATTCAAATACAAGAAGCTTTTAGAATTCCAAATAGACCAGACCAGAATAGGACATCCCACAATCACATTATAATCCACACAGGATCAATTCAGACCAAGGAAAAAGTCCTTAAAGCTGTTAAGGAGAAAAGATTAATTACCTATAAAGGGAAACCAGTTAGAATCACCTCAGATTTCTCAGCAGAGACAATCAAAGCAAGAAGAGCCTGGAATGATGTATGCCATGCCTTATAAACAAATAACTATGAACCAAGAACACTGTACCCAGCTAAACTCTGCTCATAACTGAAGGACAAATAAAAACCTTCCATAGCAAAGAAAAATTGAAACAATACATCTCCACCAAACCAGCCCTACAAAAGATTCTTAAAGACGTCCTACACATAGAAAACCAACAAGACCACAATAACTACCAAGAAACTGCACCCAAACTGATAATCCAAGAACCATACGAAGGACCCAGATTTTGCAGCGCCCAAGAAGGTGGATAACATGGAAGGAACTCCCAAATAGCTCTCAGTCCTATCTGTTGACATTAACAGAATTAACTCTCCAATTAAGCAACATAGACAGTCTAGTTGGATTATAAAACAAGATCCTTCTATCTGCTGCGTTAAGGAGTCATATCTTGCCCGTAAGAACAAACATATTTTCAATGTTAAATATTGGAAGAAAATCTAACAAGCAAACGGCCCCTATAAACAGGCGGGAGTTGGAATCCTAATACCAGATAAAATAGACTTCAAATTAAAATTTGTAAGAAGAGATAAAGAAGGTTGCTACATACTAATTAAGGGATCTCTCCTTCAGGAGGATATTATAATTCTAAATATCTGTTCTGCAAACAACAGAGAACCCAAATTTATCTAAGAAACACTACTTTCGCTCAAGTCCCACATAAATCCAAAGACAGTAATGGTTGGGGATTTTAACACACCACTCTCCCCACTAGATAGATCAACTTGGCAAAAACTCAACAGAGAAACCACAGATCTAAACAACTGCATAGATCAACTAGATTTAACAGACATCTACCGAATATTTTACCCAGCAGCATCAGAATACAGGTTTTTCTCAGCCGCACATGGAACATTTTCTAAAATAGACCATATTTTAGGCCACAAAACAAACTTGTCCAAATTCAGAAACATTGAAGTTATCCCTTGCTTTCTCTCTGACCACAAGGGAATAAAATTAGAACTCAACACCAAAAGCCACCAAAGAAAGTCCGGTGTCACATGGAGGCTGAACAACTCACTGCTGAATCACGAATGGGTCAAGGAAGGGATTAGAAAAGAAATTCAAATGTTCATGCTATTCAACAAAACGAGCACACAAATTACCAGCTCCTCTGGGACACAGCTATGGCAGTACTCTGAACACCTACATCAACAAATTGGAGAGATCTGAAACTTACAATTTTATGAGACATCTGAACCTCCTTGAAAAAGAGCAGCAAGATAAACCCCATCCAGTAGATGGAAAGAAATAATTAAAATTAAATCAGAATGAAATGAATTACAATCCAAAAAAGTATAAAAAGAATCAAGAAAACAAAGAGTTGGTTCTTTGAAAAAATTAACAAAATTGACAAACCCTTAGCAAATCCTATCAGAAAAAGAAGAGAACACACCCAAATAAATAAACTCAGAGAGGAGAATGGAAACATCGCAACGGAAACAACCAAGATTCAGAACATGTTAAGGGAATAATTCTCAAAACTTTATGCTAATAAGTTTGACAACTTGTCATAAATGTATCTTTTCCTAGCAATTATTGACATGCCAAAACTAAACCAAGATGAGTTAAACCATCTTTACAGGCCCATATCAAGCACTGAAATAGAAACAGCAATAAGAGACCTCCCAGCTAAGAAAAGTCCAGGACCAGGCCTTCAAAACAGAGCTCCCACCAATAGTCCTCCAACTCTTCAATGAAAATGAAAGAGAAAGTTCACTACCAAACACATTCTATGAAGCCATCATAACCCTCATCCCAAAACCAGGCAGGGTCTCGTCAAAGAAAGAGAACTATAGACCCATTTCTTTGATGAACATTGATGCAAAACTTCTCAACAAAATTTTGGCCAATAGACTTCAACAATTCATCCAAAAAATCATACACAATGATCAAACAGGATTCATTTCAGGGATGCAAAGCTGGTTCAATATAGGCAAACCAATTAATATTATTCATCACACCAACAATAGCAAGAATAAGAACCACATGGTTATCTCAATATATGCAGAAAAAGCATTCGACATGACCCAACACTCCTCTATGATGAAGGTTTTGGAAAAATTAGGAATCCATGGAACATTCCTCAATACAATAAAGGCTGTATATGACAAACCTACAGCCAGCATTATACTTAATGGTGAAAAACTAAAGTCATTTCCTCTTAACTCAGGAACAAGACAAGGATGTCCACTATCTCCACTTCTCTTCGACCTAGTATTAGAATGTCTAGCTACAGCAATAAGACAAGATGCAAACATAAAGGGGATCCAAATAGGGAAAGAAGAAATAAAACTCTCTCTTTGCAGATGACATGATTTGTACTTAAAGAATCCCAATGACTCCACTCCCAAATTACTCAAGCTGATTCAAAACTTTTCAAATTAGCAGGGTTTAAAATTAACCCTCAAAAATCAATGGCTTTTCAGTATGCCAACAATGAGAATAGTGTGGTTGAAATTAGGAATGCAACTCCATTTGTAATAGCCCCACAAAAAATAAATACCTAGGAATTAACTTAACCAAAGAAGTGAAGGACCTCTATGACAAAAACTTTAAAAAATTGAAAAAGGAAATCAAAACAGAACGTAGAAAATGGAAAAAACTCCTAAGCTCCCGGATTGGAAAGATTAACATCGTGAAAATGGCAATATATTCCAAGGCTGTCTACAAATTCAATGCAATACCTATCAATATTCCAACATCATTCTTCAAGGAAATAGAAGACGCAATTCAAAAGAAAGAACACTGCTGGAGGAAAATCAATACCAAATTTCAAAATCTACTATAAAGCCATATTAATCAAAACAGCTTGGTATTGGCACAAGAACAGACCTCAGGACCAATGGAATAGAATTGAAAACCCAGAAATGAACCTATAGGCCTATAGCCATCTAATCTTTGATAAGGGAGCTAAAAAAATAGAATGGAAGAAAGATAGCCTCTTCAGTAAATGGTGCTGGCAAAATTGGTTAACTGCGTGTAGAAAATTAAGCTAGAACCTTATAAATCACCCTGCACCAGAATCAACTCCAAATGGATCAAAAACCTAGGAGTCATGAAGACACTCTGAAAACATTACAGGATGGAATAGGAGAAACCCTAGGTCTCCTTGGCGCAGGCCGAAATTTTCTTAATAGAGACCTGGAAACACAACAAATCAAAGAAAGGTTGAACAAATGGGATTGCATGAAGTTGCAGAGCTTCTGCATGGCAAAGGACATAGCTAGCAAGATCAATAGAAAACCCTCAGATTGGGAGAAGATCTTCACTAGCCATACAACGGACAAGGGTTTCATATCTAAAATATACTTGGAACTCAAAAAATTATATCCCCCAACAACAAATCCTCAAAGAAATAATTGTCCATTAGTAAGTAAGCGGGCTAAAGACTTAAAGAGAAACTTCTGTGAAGAACAAAGAAGGATGGCCAATAAACTCATGAAGAAATGCTCAACCTCCCTAGCCATAAAAGAAATGCAAATCAAAACAACATTGAGGTACCACCTCACCCCATTTAGAATGGCAAAAATCAAAAACTCTAATAACAACAGATGCTGGAGGGGATGTGGAAAGAAGGAAACCTTACTTCATTGTTGGTGGGAGTGTAAACTTGTTCAACCACTTTGGAAAGTAGTATGGATGTTCCTCAAAAGACTCTACATAGAGCTTCCATTTGACCCAACAGTCCCACTTTTGGGCATTTACCCAAATGTTTACAAACAAGAGCACATTAAAGCTACCAGCACAACTATGTTTATTGCAGCATTATTTACCATAGCTAAGATGTGGAACCAACCCTGATGCCCCTCAGTAGATGAATGGATCAAGAAAATGTGGTATATATACACAACGGAATTCTATGCCTCCATCAGAAAGAATGACATTGCCCCATTTGTTAGGAAATGGAAAGACTTGGAAAAACTTATATTAAGTGAAGTAAGCTAAGCCCAAAGAAACATAGGTCCCATGATTTCCCTTATTTGCAATATCTAGTATATGTATGAGTCAAGCAGAAAAGATCAGATAATGTGATGTTAGGAAAATGAACTTAAGATATGTATTTTAAATGTTTTTTTCTTTCGTGCATTTGTTTCTAACGCAATTATAAAATTATTTCTTTGTTGCTTTGTATGTCCCTCCCCCACAGTATAACCCGTGCTTTCACTGTATTTTATGTCGGTATAATTTGTGGAGGGGATGGGGAAAAACAAGTCGTTTATATAAGGATACAGGTGGACCTGTTCCAACAATAAAAAGTACAAGCTGTCATGTCAAAAACGAACTTTACAACTTGGGTGGGGCGGAGGATTGCGTGGGGGGAAGGGAGGATGGGAAGCGATGGGAAGGGTAAACAAAGGAGGAGGCTACAATGCTTGATAATAAATGTACTCACTATCTTGCCAAGTAATTGTAACCCCTCTGTACAGTATTTTCACAATAAAAAAGAAAAGTGAGTATGCATTAGAGAGGCTGCAGAAATAACATTAGGGTTTTTACTGTCTCTACCTATTAATGTAATTTTATTTCCTGGTATTGAAACTCTTCTCTTGTTATTATTGTATGTAATCCAATTCAGTTTATAACTATGTATTCAATGTGGGAAATCTACTTCAAAGAATTGTGAAGTTTTTTCCTTTTCAATCACCTTATCATTGTCAGGCTACACTGTGGTCATCATCATCATCTTTATCAAAATTATTATTAGCATCATAAGTGCTAATTAATGAAAGTCTTATATGTTCCTATGATTTTGCTATTATTTGTCTTTTGATTAATATTTTTAATGTTAACACTGTGCATGCGTCCATATTAAAATTTTGAACAAATAAAGAAACAAAAAACTAAACCATATCAGGTAGCTTGACTGTGAGCTTATAACAGATTATGGAATAGATTTTTGAAGCATTCCTAATTCCTAACCAGTATGAATTAACTTCCTCTCTCTGCCTCATTACACAAAAATATTTAAGAGTTTGGACAGAACTTTTTCAAGTAATATACTGTAAATGTTACTACAATGTCATAAGAATATCTAAAATTCCCTTGAAAGTAAAAGCTATACTTTCCATTGAAATATTAGTTATTTTATTCTAGGAAACTTTCACAAAAATAGACTGCATATCTTTGAAATATAAAAGGTCAAAAATAGCAAAAATTTTTAGAAAGTCTGTCTTCAGAAATACACGTATATATAAACATTAATATTATGTGTAGAATGACATATATTTTTAGAGATTGTCATCAGAAATATACACATATATCTAAATTTATGTGTAGAATGATGTACACTATATTGAAACAAAAATCTTAAAACATAATTAAAATAAAAAAAATACATCACACCAAGTGCCAGTGACTCACTCTTATAATTCGACCTGGGTAATGAGATCTTAGAAATGTGTTTGAAAGTGGCCCAGACAGAAAACTACTTCTTAGATTCTTATCTCTAATTAACCACTAAAAACATGAATTAGCTCTGTGTCTCAAATTGGAAATTGCTGTCCTTGAGCATAAAAAGGCTTAGGGATAATGCCCAGGCCTGCAAACAACACTCACAACAACAAAATGTATCACATTAATTTCACAAAAGCATCTTTTAACTGCTGTGAACATTTCTTAGAAACATGAATAAATGCCCCTGGAAAATGTCAAGTAAAAAGTATAGAATATTTACGTCTATGTTAAAGACATGACTATTTAGATTGTTTGAGATATTTAGGTAATGATTAGGAATTAAGAATAATGATCGGTAGGTAATATATTGGGAGTGGTTTGTCATTCTATTTTATGATAGTAATAGAATGATATTTATAATGGTTATATAAAATACTCTTGCTTCGTATTTGAATTATAATAAATGATAAACATTTTTAAATGTTTCCAATGGAAAGGAATATCAATTCTTATGTAATTTCAAGCAATTGAGAAAATTATTCCAAGGCTGGTTTGCTCTAAGACTATATATCTTTTCTTGTTCTAGTTTTCATATGTTCATAGAAATTAAAATTCCCAAAATTCAATGGATTTTGACATTCAGGAACATCTTCATAGATACTAATATTAGAATCCCTTAAGTTGAATTGTTTATTTCATTTGTTACTTTCACAAATAAATCAAGATGATATTATATTTTGTTTCTTTTCACTGCTATTGGCTCTTATCTTGAGAATACTTTTTCCCTAGCAAAGTAGAGAAAAACAATTGGATTGACCAAGTAACATGGCTTTCATAAGATGCAGATGCATAGATTTGTGTCTTCTGTCATTTGCCAAAAGTTTCTTCCAGAAAAGGTTATCAATTATTTATAAGTGTTGCTTAATTTCTAGTTATTCCAGTTATCACATACACTTTTTAATTGAGTTAGCTCTGAATAAACTCAAAATAAACAGACAAAAAATCCTCAAAATGAACGGAAATCATATTATTGTTTTAAATGTTGTAGTTTACAAAGTTTTTAAGCAAACACAGAAAATATCTTTTTAGGTATTCTGCATTTTGTGTGAAGTATTTTAATAATAGTTATTTTGCTGACATGTAATTCACTTGAAATATATTATCTCCTTTTATTGTATGCATTTTAGTGCTTTGGAAATGAATTGTACAATCATAGGTTTTCCAAGCCTAATTTTCACAAATTCGCTTTTCTTCAAATAGAAATGCTGTAAATTTTAGAACAGACATTAAAGTAGATATAAAATTCATTTACAGGAATTTGTCAGGCATACATCCTCTATAGTGAGCCTTTTCAAAATTTGTTTTTTGGGATTATTTCCAGGGTCTCACACAGAGTACTCAAGTTCATTCTCAATCAACCACATTCCCTGTCCAAACAAGTTTTTTACTTCTCTTTAATACATACACAGACGTGTAATGGATAGAACCTATTCAATTCTCTTTGACCTTTTGAAAACTTGCTTGCTTTAATGATTGAAGTATTATACAAATTCATTTGCTATGTGGAGTATATCAATTTCTCCACAAGTGTATTACTATATTTGTGTCATCTTTTTAGATGATGGTCCTACTAGTGAGTTTTCTCTTTATTTATTCTTGGATACTAAAGAGGAACTTATTTCATATGCTCTTACTATTTACATATGTTCTTTAAAGAAATATCCTATTTGGGATAAGGATATATGGAATTAGAAGATATGAAAATACTTAGACTCAGAATCATTGTAGCATTAACATTGTAGCATTAACAAATATGTGTCCTCTATCTGTTAGATATGTTTTCACTTCTTTTACATTGTCCTTTGAATTATGAAAGATTATAAGTTGATATTATCCAGTTCATTCTTGCTTTTCTTTACCCACTAATGCTTTCCATGTCATACTTTAGAAACCTTACTGATCCAATGCCATGAATTTTTATGTTTATGTTTTATATGTTTTTATATCTCACATTTAGTTTCATAATCATTTTTTATTTAAAATTTTTAAATTTTTGTATAAGGATTTAGGTAGTAGTATAAGAACTTTTTTTAAATCTAGGGAGGCAATAGTGCCACTACACCCATTTAAGATTCTATTTTTATTTCATAAAGTCATGGCATCCTTTTCAAATCTATTGACCATAAATCAGTAATTTTTTTATTGTGAAAATACCATACAGAGCGGTTACAATTACACAACAGTATTAACCAAAGCATACTATTTGCAGAGGAGTATTTAAAAGGTGTAATTTCTTATAAAATTGAACTTTTAATCCAACAAAATGAATATCAGATATCTATCACTTGGAAGATGTGAGCGGAAGTCAAAGGGAAGGAATAAAGAGAGTTATGGAGGAAGAGAGTGAAGGCATAATATTCAACTAAAAAACATGAAAGTGGGGTGAGGTTTGGAAGAGAATGTGAAAGTTATGTAAAGATACATTGTACTTATAACCTGATTTGTGGAATGGAAATTCTTTTGAACAACTATTTAATAAAAATATAATTAAAAACAATGGAGACATCTGATCTTAAACTGCATTCTCTTAAACCATGAATCAATATAATAGTTTCCTTCTCAGAAATTTTCTTTGCAGGCATTTTCCTCATAATGCCAAAAAACTGACCAATGCAATGAATATCAATATATCACATTGCATATTGTAAATAGACACAATATAAAAATCACAGTAAAAAATGTTAGAATTCATCACATGATAAAATAACAGGTAGAAAGTATCAAATGCTGAATGATAGTTTTTCCAAGTACTTTACCTATGGTATCAAACTTAATCCTCACAATAATCCCATAAAGTGGAACTACTTCCATTTTTAATTCTCTGATGATGTTATTGAAATCTTCAGAATTGGAATTACTAGTACAGCATTGCACGCTGGTAAGTGTTAGCCTGAGGCCCATCTCCCACTCTATCAAATAACCTCATTTTATTTTATGACTAAAATACCAGCACTTTGTCTACTAATTCTAGGAAATTTTCCCAGAATTATTTTGTACACTCTATTAATATGTGACATTATCTTTGTTAGAAAATAGGTAGCTATAATATGAAAATTCCAAGCTCATAATCAATTCAAACATCCCTGATGAAAGGAACTGCTAAAGTATAACATTCTTGATTTCTAGCTCAAAATAGTAGAAATCATATTCTATCCCTTCACTCAACACTGCACTGCCTGGGGACCCCATCTCTGTTTAACACAGTCATACCGAAAGAGTGTCCTGCCCAATTCCCGATGGAAACAGACTGCAGGTGTTATGGACCAATCATTTCCACATTGTAGCTCACCTAGGTTGTTTACCATTATAAGTATTTTGATTGCTTTTTATACCCAACATTCTGAGTAAAATGTACTACTTTAAAATGTTATTAAGGGCTAGGAAGGTAGCTCATTGGTAGAATGCTTGCCTTGCATGCATGAGGCCCTGGGTTGGATTCCTCAGCACCACATAAACAGAAAAAGCTGGAAGTGGAGTTTAGGCCCCACAACCAAAAAATAAAATAAAATAAAATGTTATTAAATCAAGACTGATATAAAAATCACCTTTGACCCCAGATAAATATTTTACCTTTCATATACCCCAAAATGCAGTCTGAACTATCATTAATGTCAGGAACAAGAGGTTAAAAATCATAGACCCAAGACCTAAGCATGAATTAAAGACTCTCCACCTTGTCAATACAATTGGTTTAAAAAGTCATCAATACTACTGCATTTTAAAAATTTTCTTATGAAATGAAGATTCAATTATAAATTATTAACACTTGAAAATAACTCATTTTCTTGGGAGTAGGACACAAAGCACCGGATTAATCCTAATCATTTTAAAGGACCTTTATTTATACTCCAAATTCACTCCCATAACTACAATGATATGAAAAATAACTGAAGTACAGAAACACAAAAAAATAATTTAACTGCATCATCTACATTCAAAGGACTGTGTTAATAGAAAACAAAGTTAAACTAATAATTAGCTTACCAAATTCACTTACATTCTTTTATTCTATTTCATTTAGTTTCATAAAAACTAGATTTTCATAAGATTATGCATAAAATGTCTATATACCCACTTCCTTTTTCAGATCTTAACAATATTTATTTCAGAAATGTCTTTAGCTCTATAGTCAATGAAATGAAATTATACTAAAATATTCAAAGGGTTTTCTGAAATTGCAAGACTCCCTCTGGGATGTTATTTATATTGGAAAAGATATTCGAAAAGCCTTATTTGTTAAGTTGCGATAGTTACTCCCACAAAAGAGCCATTAGCCCTTTGCATGTACAAAACAACTTCTGATACATCCACTTTGTGGAGATGACACATGCTTTTGGTTCGTTTGTTTTTGAAAGAAATATCTAACAAGCATATCAACAATACCGATTTTCAGTCAATATGATGGGATAATCAAAATTGATAAATATTGGGTTGATTACCTCGTAGTGTGAATAGATATGATCTTACAAAGAAAGTTATTTTCAACAGAAAGCTAGAAAGAGTTTATCCACTTTGTGTTTCACGGAAATAACCAGAAAGCAATACCTATTTGGTCCAGTTGGTCAAACTCACTCCATGAGCATATGTTAAAAGTATAACAAATTTAAGAGGTCAAATACTTATTTTGTAACGACAGTCATCATATAGCTCTAACTTACTACCTAAATATGTCTGAATCTTCTCACCTAACATATAATAAGAGCTGAAAGCAGTCTCTTTTATCTAACTTAATATGGTAAATCCTTTGATTCTGATGATATTATTTGACAAATAAAATGTACAAAAGAGTGGTCCAACTGAAATGACATGACAGAATTCTGATAAATAAAAACATTGCAACAAAGTTAGCTCTTTTCAGCCTCACCCTGTCCACATTGGCAAGCAACATTGCAACAGCACATGCACACATATACACATACACACATATGCATACATGTATACACACCTATACATGCATGCTAAATTCATGATTTATTGTACAAAAAAGTTCAAATAAAAATTAATGATTAGTACAAATGATAATTTGCCTTACTACAAAATAAAACACAATCCAGGCACCACAAATGTTACATTTTACCTGCCTATCCACATGTGACCACTTAATTTATATTTAATTACTTAATTAACTAATTAATTCAATTATTTGTTTGGTGCTAATACTAAAGCTGGAACTCAGGGCCTGTTCTGTCCCAGAATTTGTTATTTTTTTGTTTTAGTTTTCTCAAGGATATCATTTTACTGCTTGTACCACAGCTCCAGTTCTAGCTTTTGTTGGTTTCTTTCAAAGCAGAATCTAATGGACTTTTTTTTGTTTGATCTGGTTTCAAACCACAGTCCTCAGACTTCATCTTTCTGATTAGCTACGATTAATGACATGAGCCACCAGTGTGGCTTTTGCTTTTTCCTCTATAGTTATCTAATGCACATACTTAGATAGTAATTTAAAAATGAGAGTATAGAAGCAAGATGTACAGTGATGATTTTGTCCTGTCAGAAATTCAAGTTAGTAATGTAAATTTCTTCTTAAGAACATACACAAAAATACCATGATATAGTATAAGAGAACTCACAATTGGACATATGAGTTTTAAGAGCTTTCTAATAGATCCATTATTTATTGGTACCCAAAATTAGAAAAAAAAATGTATAATGTAGTACTAAAATAGAAGTCCTTTACATGACTAGTTACATTCCTTGTTTTTTTAAAGACACTTGTTTTCATCTAAAAAAATAGGCCTGTCTATTTTGTTCATGTGGTTTCAATGATTGAAGGTGCTTAATGCAAAATAAAAATGTATTAGTAGTTCTTTGCTATCACTTAAATCTCACTTTGTCTTTTTGGAGAATATAATGATCAAAGCAATAGTTGAGAATCAGTAAGCAATTGTCCAGAATCATGCTTCCAGTGCAAGTGAATCAACATAAGTAATGCTCAATACCATTTTCCACAAAGTTTTGTCACAGATACAATCGGCCTACCTCCTTTTGCTGCTTTCCTAGCCTGGACCTATTCCTTCATTGTACATGCAAAGTGTGATTCAACTGATTTCATTCAGATTTGTTCCTAGAATTATCAAGAATTTAGATTCTTGTCTGCAATAAGATTAAACCTACGTCTCCTCATGGAGGCTGCTAAAAATGTATTTACCAAATTCAAGTAATTACACAAATTTTATTTCCATCTTTTTTAAAACATAAAATTCTGTTTGCTCTATAAATTAATCAGAGGCATGCATTTGTGGCTATCTAGGTCATTGCACATCGTCTCTCTTCCTCTCTCTTTAATGTTTCTCATAGATAAGAGGATTGCTCTATAATTATTGTAATTTATTTTGCTTTTATATTTTTGGTTGCATCATTTTACTTTCTGCTCTGCCATTTCCCAAATGATTTATATAGAGGGCATTATTTCATCTTTTCTCATTCCTAGAATAAGCTGCACATGAAGACACTACTGGTCCTTATTTTCAGTCTGTATCTTTGAATATGGAAGAAAATCTTTCCTCTGCTCTCATCAATTCCATTCTCTCCAGTTAGAATAATTTTGAATAGTAAAAATGGAAAAGGGGAAAATAAATCACGGTGAAAAAACAGATGCAGAAAATTAACCGGATTTTTCTGAACAGTTCAACTAATGTGAACTATTAGGGAAATACATGGACACCTCATTCTCACTGTCACTCAAAGCCTCTAGTTAGGCAATTCTTAGGAATATGAAGAACATGATGAAAAAGTGAGGAATGGTATCAATTGCAAAAAAAATGGAGAAGGATCCATGCAAATTTCTTCTTTGGGCTGCTGAAAATAATCAGGTTATTACAGTGCGGAGACTACTTTCCAAAAAAGCCACTCATGTGAATACTAGAGATGACGATGAGTATACCCATATTCATTAGGAAGCCTACAGTGGACACTTAGACACTGTCCATGAGTTGTTGGCTCAAGCGGCAGATATTCATGCAATAACTGTAGATGGTTGGACAACCCTGCGCAGTGATTATATCTGGAATAATACTAGAGTGGCTTTTTTCTTACTTCATCATGATTCAGATACCAATGGCCCCCTTGCTCCTTGCTGCTGGGAATAGAGATAGCAAAGACATGTTGGATCTGCTTCTGTTGAACCATTATGTCAAATCAGGTCTGAAGAACAACTTGGAAGAAACTGTATTTGATATTGCCAAAAGGATAAGTATGTATCACTATCTCTTTGAAGTTTTACAAAGCTGCACAAATTGCTCTCCTAAATCATAATTGTTCGGTTAAGCTTATTAAATTTCAAAAATGCCATTGCATTCTTTGTTTCCATACTAAATATTTTCACGATCCAAATAACAACAATAGCTTATTGTAACAATTAATGGATTCCATGGAAGTCTTCCAAGTGAATTGCATGACTTTGATGTCAAAATGTATTCAAGAGTTAGTTTTATACATCTATAATGATTTCTGGAGAGTTTTTGGTATTTTTATTGTACTTAAGTGGTTACATAATTTCACAGTATTGTGGAATAGTGATGCTCAGTTAAAGTCACAAACACATTCTAACATTTCTGGAGCAAATTGTCTATCACAGTCTATAACATTTATGAGTTCTATGAGCTTTGCGATACAGTTATTCCTTCCACATTGGTTGGTATGTACATTTCTTTTGTTTTGCATAACATCAGCTGTTCCCTTTTTCCCAATTGTTTTCTCCCTCCCATCCCTGCCATTAACTTGCTTAGTTCATTTTGGTCAGTGTCCAGTGCAGCTGACGGGTTTTTCCCTGATTCCCTCTACTTCTATGTCATCTTCCTGGTTCCCCTCCATTGTACACATATATACCATACATGTGATCAGCAGCATGGGGTTATTTAGTAGAGATTCGACCAGATGAGTGGAAGTCCTTTGTTTCTTAAGTCCTGTTAATTTTGTCGTATTACCTAACATTTTGGTTTTAACATCCAATTATCAGGGAGAACATGTACTGTTTGTCTCTTTGCTCTTGGCTTACCTTGCTCAACATGATCACCTTCTAGCTCCATCCATTTCCCTGCAAATGCCATTATTTTGTCATTTCTAATGGCTGCATAATATTCCATTGTGTATAGATACCACAATTTTGGGATCCATTCATCTGTGGTGAGACATCTGGGTTGTTTCCATATCCTGGTTATTACGAACAGTACGGCAATAAACATGGAGGTGCACGTGTCCTTGTATACTGGTTCCTGTTGTTCAGGATAGATGCCTAGAAGTGGTATGACTGGTCATAAGGGAGGTCAATATTTAGCTTTCTTAGGACCCTCCAGACTGTTTTCCAAAGTGATTGTATGAGTGTACATTCCCAACAGCAGTGTAGTAGGGTTCCTCTTTCTCCACATACCCTCCAGCATTTGTCATTGGCTGACTTGAGGATGTGGGACATTCTGACTGGGGTAAGGTGGTATCTCATGGTTGTCTTTATTTACATTTCCTTCAAAACCAGGGATGGTGAACATTTCCTAATGTGTTTCTTTGCCAATTTTATCTCTTCTTCTGAGAAGTCTCTCTTTAGTTCCCTTTCCCATTTAGTAATTGGTTTGTTAGGTTTTGGAGGGATTAGTTTCTTGAGTTCCCTGTATATACTGGATATTAACCCCTTGTCAGATATATTGCTGGTAAATATTTTCCCCAATTAATTGGTTGTCTTTCTAGCTTGGTTGCGATAGCTTTAGCTTTGCAGAAGCTTTTTATTTTAAGGTAGTCCCATTTGTCGTGTCTCACTTCAATTTGTTGTGACCCTGGGACTCTGTTCATGAAATTCTTTCCTGGGCCTATAAGTACAAGTGTCTCTCCTACTCTGCCTGCAGTGGTTTCAGAGATTCAGGTTTAATGCTAAGGTCTTTGATCCATTTTGAGCTGATGTTGGTGTATGGTGATATGCTGGTGGCCACTTTTATTCTTCTGCATATGGCCACCCAGTTTTCCCAGCATTAGTGGTTGAAGAGGCTGTGTTTCTTCCATTGTCTGTCTTTGGTTCCTTTGTCAAATGTCAGCTGACTGTAGGCATGTGGATTTATTTCTGGATCTTCTATTCTATTCTATTGGTCTTCGGGTCTGTGTTTGTGCCAGTACCATGCTGTCTTTTTTATTATGGCTCTATAGCAGAGTTTGAAGTTTGACATGGGTATACCTCCCATGTTGTCTTTATTTGCTAGAATTATTTTGGATATTCTAGGTCTTTTTTGGTTACATATGAATTTTTGGACTGTTTTCTATATTTCAGAGATATACATCATTGGGATTTTAATAGGAATTGCATTGAATTTGTATAATAATTTGGGCAGTATTGACATTTTCACTATATTGTCTGCCTATAAAAGAGCATGGGAGGTCTTTCCATTTCCTAGTGTCCTCTGTAATTTTTTTCTTTAACTTTTTATAGTTTTCATTAAAGAGTTCTTTTACATCTTTGGTTAGGTTACTTCCTGAATATTTTATTTTGGGGGATGTTATTGTGAATGGGCTTGCTTTCCTTTATTTCCCTCTCTGCTTGTACATTGTCAGTGTTCAGGCATGCAACTGGTTTTGGGGGGTTTATTTTGTATCCTGCTACGTTGCCGAAGTGATTTATGATTTCTAAGAGTTTGGGGATGGAATTTTTGGGATCGTGAAGGTATAGTATGATGTCATCTATAAAAAGGGATAGTTTAATTTCTTCTTTCCCTATACAGATCCTTATAATGTCTTTTTCTTGCCTTATTGACCTGGCTAAGAGTTCCAGGTCTATATTGAACAGGAGTAGAGACAGTGGGCATCTTGCCTTGTTCCTGATTTTTTTTCGGGGGTCCGGTCATGGGGCCTGAACTCTGGGCCTGGGTGCTGTCCCTCAGCTCTTCAGCTCAAGGCTAGCACTCTACCATTTGAGCCACAGAGCCACTTCTGGCTTTTTTCTTTTTGCTTATGTGGTGCTGAGGAATCGAACCCAGGGCCTCAGGCATGCAAGGCAAGTGCTCTACCACTGAGCCACCTTCCCAGTCCCCTTGTTCCTGATTTTAAGAGAATTGGTTGTAGCTTTTCCCCGTTAAGTATAGTATTAGCTATTGGTCTGTTGTAAATGGCTTATAATGTTTTAAGAAATGTTCCTTCTATTTCTATTGCCTCCAGAGCTTTTAGCATGAATGAATGTTGAATTTTATCAAAAACTTTTTCTGCATTTGTGGAGATAATCATGTGATTCTTGACCTTGGTTCTGTTGATGTGTTGGATTATATTTATTGACTTACGTATGTTAAACCATCCCTGAATCTCTGGGATGAAGCCTACATGGTTTTAGTGAATGGTTTTTTTTATGTGTTTCTGCATTCTGTCAGCTAGAATCTTGTTAATGACCTTTGCACCTGTGTTCATCAAGGACATTGGCCTGTAATTCTCCTTTTTGGTTGGGTCTTTGCCTGGTTTGGGGATGAATGTGATATTGGCTTCGTAGAATGTGTTTGGGTTAGCTCCCTCCTTCTCTGTTTCTCTGAAGAGCTTGAGGAGTATAGGTATTACTTCTTCTTTAAAGATCGTATAGAATTCTGTTGTGAATTCATTTGGTCCTGGGCTTTTTTTTGTTGTTGTTGGAAGACCTCTGATTGCTTCCCATATCTCGTTGTAGGATGTTGGCTTATTTAATTGATTTACTTCTTCTTTGCTCAATTTGGGAAACTTGTATTTCTCTGAAAATGCATCCATTTCTGCCAGGTTTTCTTTCTTTAGAGGGTATAACTTTTGAAAGTAGTCCGTTAAAATTGTTTGGGCATCTTGGGTACGTGTTGTGATTTTTCCCGTAGCATCCCTAATCCTGTTAATATGGGTTTCCTCTCTTCTTTTTAAAATTAATCTGGCCAAATATCTATCAATTTTATTTGTTTTTTCAACCAGCTTTTTGTTTGGTTAATTTTGGCTATGATTCTCCAATTCTCTATTTGGATAATCTCCGCTCTTAGTTTGGCTATCTGGCTGTGTTTAGTAACTTTAGGTTCCATTTTTTCATGTTTTCCTAGCTGTTTTATTTGCAACATGAGATTATTTTCTTGGTCTGTCTCTATTTTCTTGATCTGGGCACTGATGGCAATAAATTTGTCCATCAAGACAGCTTTTGCTGTGTCCCAAAAGGTTTTTGCGATGCATTTTCATTTTCATTGAGTTGTAGGAATTTTTTAAATTTCTTCTTTAATCACTTCCATTACCCAGGCATTGCTTTGATGTGAGCTGTTCAATTTCCATGTATTTTAGTAATTTCTGCAGTATGTTTTGTTATTGAGAACTAGCTTGATTCCACTATTGTCAGATAGGATACAGGGGATTATGTCAATCCACTTGAATTTGCTTAAGTTTCTTACATGAACTATTATATGGTCTATTTTGGAGAAAGTACCATGAGCTGCTGAGAAGAATGTGTACTATGTTGTTTTTAGGGTGAAATACTTGGTAAATGTCAGTTCTGCTTGAAGTATGGCCTCATTAATTCGATAGCTTCTTTGCCAATATGCTGGTTGGTAGACCTGTCCTTTGGTGAGAGTGGGGTGTTAAAGTCTCCTAGTATTATCATATTGGATCTCTTTTATTCTGTAAGTTTGAGAGTATTTGCTTAACATATTTGGGTGCACCAATGTTTGGGGAATGTTAGGTAGATTATGGTAATATCCCCCTCTTGTATTGTTTCCTGTATTAATATGTAGTGTCCATCCTTGTCTTTTTGTATTGATTTTAGTTTATTTTTTTACTGTTGATTGGATCTTTTTTTAAAATTTTTTATTGTAAAGATACTATACAGAGGGTTACAGTTACATGAGCAAGGTAATGAGTACACTTCCTATTGAGCATTGTTACCCCCTCCATTGTTTTCCTCCTACCACACCCTGCCCTCCTTACTTCCCCGAGGTTCTTTTTTTTTAAAAATTGTGATTAAGTGATTACATAACTTCCCAAATTTCACAGTATTGTGAAATAATGATGCTCCTTTAAAGTCACAAGTTCATTCTAAATTTCCTGGAGCAAATTGTCTATCACAGTCTATAACATATAACAGTGCACACAATACAACATACATGTGATCAGCAGTATGGGGATATTTAGTAGTGTTTCGACCAGATGAGTGGGAGTTCTTTGTTTCTTAAGTCCTGTTAATTTTGACATATCACCTAACATTTTGGATTTAGCATCCACTTATCAGGGAGACCATGTACCGTTTGTCTCTTTGCTCTTGGCTTACCTTGCTCAACATGATCACCTTCTAGCTCCATCCATTTCCCTGCAAATGCCATTATTTTGTCATTTCTAATGGCTGCATAATATTCCATTGTTTGTAGATACCAAAATTTTTGGATACATTCATCTGTGTTGGGGCATCTGGGTTGTTTCCATATCCTAGCTATTGTGAACAGTGCTGCAATAAACATTGAGGTGCACGTGTCCTTGTATATTGTTTCCTGTTGTTCAGGGTAGATGCCTAGAAGTGGTATGACTGGGTCATAAGTGAGGTCAATCTTTATCTTTCTAAGGACCCTCCAAAGTGCTTTCCAAAGTGGTTGTATAAGTGTACATTCCCACCAGCAGTGTAATAGGGTTCCTATTTCTCCACATACCCTCCAGCAATTGTCATTGGATGATTTCTGGATGTGTGACATTCTGACTGGGGTAAGGTGGTATCTTTGTCTTTGTTTGCATTTCCTTCACCAACAGCGATGATGAACATTTCCTCATGTCTTTCTTTGCCATTTTTATTTCTTCCTCTGAGAAGTCCCTCTTTACTTCCCTTGCCCATTTAGTAATTGGTTTGTTAGGTTTAGGAGGGATTAGTTTCTTGAGTTCCCTGTATATACTGGATATTAACCCCTTGTCTGATATATTGCTGGTAAATATTTTTTCCCAATTAGTTATTTGTCTTTCTAGCTTGGTTGCAATAGATTTAGCTGTGCAGAAGATTTATATTTTAAAGTTGGCCCATTTGTTGAGTCTCTCTCCAATTTGTTGTGATCCTGGGACTCTGTTCAGGAAGTTCCTTCCTGTGCCTATTGGTTCAAGTGTCTCTCCTACTCTGTCCTACAGTAGTTTCAGAGATTCAGTTTTAATGTTAAGATCTTTAATCCATTTTGAGTTGATGTTGGTGCATGGTGATAGGCTGGGGTCCACTTTTACTTTTCTGCATGTGGCAGCCCAGTTTTCCCAGCAGTAGTGGTTGAAGAGGCTGTGTTTCTTCCATTGTATGTCTTGGGCTCCTTTGTTTAATATCAGCTGACTCTAGGACTGGGGATTTATTTCTGGATCTTCTATTCTGTTCCATTGGTCTTCTGGTCTGTTTTTGTGCCAGTACCATGCTGTCTTTATTATTATAGCTCTGTAGTATAGTTTGAAGTGCGGTATGGATATCTCTCCCATTTTGCCTTTATTCCCTAGAATTGGTTTGGCTATTCTAGGTCTTTTGTTGTTCCATATGAATTTTTGGACTGTTTTCTGTATTTTAGTGATGTAAGTCATTAGGATTTTAATAGGGAATGCATTGAATTTGTATATTAATTTTGGCAGTATTGCCATCTTCACTATATTAACTTGGCCTATCCAAGAGCATGGGAGGTCTTTCCATTTCCTAGAGTCTTCTGCAATTTCTGTCTTTATCTTTTTATAGTTTTTATTAAATAGTTCTTTTTCATCTTTGGTTAATTCCTAAATATTTTATTTTGGGGGAGGTTATTGTGAATGGGGTTACTCCCTTTATTTCCCTCTCTTCTTGTACATTGTCAGTGTACAGGAAGGCAACTGATTTTTGTGGGTTTATTTTGTATCCTGCTACTTTGCCGAAGTGATTTATGATTTATAAGAGTTTGGGGATGGAGTTTTTGGGATCATGAATGTATAGTATCATGTTGTCTGCAAAAAGGAATAGTTTAGCCTCTTCTTTCCCTATGCGAATCCCTTTCATGTATTTTTCTTGCCTTATTGACCTGGCTAAGGCTTCCAGGACTATATTGAAGTGCATTTTGAGACAGTAGGCATCCTTGCCTTGTTCCTGATTTTAGGAGAATTGGTTGTAGCTTTTCCCCATTAAGTGTATTATTGGCTATTGGTCTGTCATAACTGGTTTAATTGTTTTAAGAAATGTTCCTGCTATTTCTATTTTCTCCAGAGCCTTTAGCATGAATGAATGTTGAATTTTATCAAAGGTCTTTTCTGCATCTGTGACAAAAATCATGTGATTCTTGACCTTGGCTCTGTTGATGAATTGGATTACATTTATTGACTTACAGAATAAAATAGATCCCAATACGATAATACTAGGAGACCTCAACACACCACTCTCACCAAAGGACAGGCCTACCACCCAGAGGATTGGAAAAGAAGCTACCAAATTAAGTGAGGCCATACTTCAAGCGGAATTAACTGATATCTACCGAGTATTTCACCATAACACAACACAGTAGACATTCTTCTCAGCAGCTCATGGAACTTTCTCCAAAATAGACTATATCATAGTTCATGCAAACTTAAGCAAATACAAAGGGACGACATAATCCCCTGTATCCTATCTGACCATAGTGGAATCAAGCTAGTTCTCAATAACAAAGCATACGGCAGAAATTTCTCTAATACATGCAAATTGAACAGCACACTTCTTAGCAATGCTTGGGTAATGGAAGAGATCAGAGAAGAAATAAAACATTTCCTACAACTCAATGAAAATGAAAAAAAAAAAAAAAACCTCGCAAAGATATTTGTGGGACACAGCAAAAGCTGTCCTAAGGGGTGAATTTATCGCCCTCATTGCCCACATCAAGAAAATGGAGACAGACCAAGTAAATAATCTCATGTTGCAATTAAAACAGCTAGAAAAACATGAAAAAATGCAACCTAAAGTTACTAGACAGAGCCAGATAACCAAATTAAGAGCAGAGATTAACCAATTAGAAAATCAGATAATTACAGCCAAAATTAACCAAACAAAAAGCTGGTTCGTTGAAAAAATAAACAAAATTGATGGACCGTTGGCAAGATTAATTAAAAAAAATAAGAGAGGAAACCCATTTTAACAAGATTAGGGATGCCACGGGAAAAATCATAACACGTACCCAAGATATCCAAACAATCCTAATGGGCTACTTTCAAAAGTTATACTCTCTAAAGGAAGAAAACCTGGCAGAAATGGATGCATTTTTAGAGAAATCCAAGTTGCCCAAACTGAGCAAAGAAGTGAACCAATTAAATAAGCCAATATCCTACAACGAGATACAGGAAGCAATCAGAGGTCTTCCAACAACAAAAAAAAGCTCAGGACCAGATGGATTCATAGCAGAATTCTGTAAGACCTTTAAAGAAGAACTAATACCCACACTCCTCAAGCTCTTCAGAGAAACAGAGAAGCCAATATCACACTCATCCCCAAACCATGCAAAGACCCAACCAAAAAGGAGAATTACAGGCCAATTTCCTTGATGAACTCAGGTGCAAAGATCCTTAACATGATTCTAGCTAAAAGAATCCAGGAACACATAAAAAAATCATACACTATGACCAGTTAGGCTTCATCCCAGAGATGCAGGGATGGTTTGACACTGTAATGATTTTAATGACAAGTTTATTTTATCAGATAAAAGGATTGCTACACCTGCTTTCTTATTAGGGGCATTTGATTGGTAGATCCTTTTCCAACCCTTCACTCTGAGTTTGTTTGCATGTTTGGCTTAGAGGTGGGTCTCCTGAAGGCAACAGATGGATGGGTCCTGTTTTAGGATCCAATCTACAGTTCTTTTTCTTTTGATTGGTGAAATAAGTCCGTTAATCTTAAGAGATAGAATAGAGAGATGCATTATGGTCACTGTTTTTCTTCTTTCTTTTCCTCTGTCCTTGCTCAGATAGACTTCTATTAATGCTTGTCTGGGTGCAGGTCCCTGTTCCTGGTTGCTTTTCTCAGGTTGTGTTCCACCTTTTAGTAGTCTTTGTAATGCTGGCTTAATGTTTATGTATTAATTTAGTTTTTTCTTTGCTATTAAAAATTTTCATTTCTCAATGGAATGTGAATGCTAGCTTTGCCGAGTATATCAGTATGGGTTGGCAGTTATTGGCTCTCAGTGCTCATGTGGTATTTTCCCAGGCCTTTCTTGCATTCAGTGTTTGTGTGGAGAGATCTGTAGTGATTGTAATATTTTTCCTATAGTAGTATAGCTCCTTCTTCATTTTTGCTGGATGCAAGTTTGTTTCCTTATCATTCAGATCTATCATTTATACTATAATGTGTCTAGAAGTGTTTCTCCTGGGATCCTGCTTGTTAGGTGTTCTATATGCTTCTGTTATGTGGGTAAGATGTTCTTTTTAGAGATGGGGAAAATTTTCACCGATTATCTTGTGAAATAGGTGCTGCATTCCCTTGCTTTGATATTCCTCATCTTCGTATGTGAAGGTTAAATTTCTTGGCACTATCTGCTTGTCCTTGAATTTCCCTTTGGTATAATTTAAGTGATTTTTCAATATCTGTCATTTTTTGGTCCAGTTGATGTATTCTGTCTTCTGTATTCCATTTTGTTCACTCTGTTCTGTGGTTTCCATTGTGGTTTGCATGGAGGAAAGGGACTCATTGTTGATTTCAATGGATTCAATGTTGGTTTTCAAAATACTAATCTCACCTCTTAATGAGGTATGTACTGCCTCTATTTTGTCACTTATCTCACGGCTTAGTGACGTGTGTGCTACCTCTATTTTTGCATGCAGCTCCTGTTTGATGTCCTGCACCTCTTTTGGTATTTCGACCCAGTGTTCTTTCAAATTCTGGTCTATTTCTCACTTTATTCTTGAGTCATTGCCTCCAGCATGTCTTGGATATAGTGTTTGTCTTCCATTCCTGCTTTTCTCCCACTGGGGCTCTCCCCTGGATTGCTGCTGGCTTTTAGAGATAGCTTGCTATCCTAGGTGTTGATAAACCTTGTAATATTTCTCTGTGATTTTCTCATGGGGATTCAGGGATTATTGCAGACTAATCTGAAATTTTGTTTTGGTCAATAGGTGTCTGTCTTTGCTTGATTACTGTTTCTGTGCTGGTAGAGAGAGTCTGTACCTGATCTCAGTTCTGTTGGGGGCCGACCTCCAGCTGCTGGTCTGACCCACACAGGATTCTCAGCTCTCTGCTGTAGATCACTGGCAGTTCCCGCCTTTAGAAGGGTTGAGCAGCCTAGATTGCTCCTGTTTGTTCCTACAGGTGCTCTTGGCGATTTCGGATGTGCTGGATGTACTCTCCCAGATGCTGGAGTCTGCTATGGTCTCCTGATGTTTTGTTTTGTTTTACTTTTTGGCTAGTTGTAGGCTTGAACTCTGGTCTTGGGTGCTGTCCCTCAGCTCTTCAGCTCAAGGCTGGCACCCTACCATTTGACCCATAGCACCACATCTGGCCCTTTCTGCTTATGTTTTGTTGAGGAATCAGATCCAGGGCCTCTTGCACATAAGACAAGCACTGTACTGCTGAGCAACTTACCAGCCTGAGCTCCTGACTATTATCAGGTGCTGGAGACCTGTGTTGTTCAATTCCCAGCCTAGAATACATGGGTCGGTTCTTGTGGGGTTTGGGCTTCTCTTGTGCTGAACCCCCTGCGTCTTTTGCTGTCACAGGCATGATTACCAGGGGTGCGTTTCCCCTGTTTTTCTCCCCTCTGCTGAAGCGTGTACTCACCTTCTGATTTCAGTTGGGAGGAGTTAGTTATGTTGCTCAGGCACCAGATCCCCAGGCCTGGTCCCAGACCCCAGCCTGGGGCACACCTGATGGACCTGTGCTGCTATGTATCCCACCTAGATTACGCAGCTTGGAGTACACAGTTCAAATTTCTTCCACCGTTGGGTGTCTTGACCCAGTGGCATTGTTCCAGGCTTGGGCATTTAAGCTTCCTTCCAGGGTCTCTCTTGTTCAAGCCTTGCCAGCTGATTGTGATCCATGGGCTGGTGGAGCTCTTGAACAGTTTCTAGTTTTAGTGGGTCCTGTGGTGCAGGTTTGGGGGTAGGGGGTCTGGGGATTCCCACCAGCTCTGGTCTCCCTTGAGGAATGCACTGTCCCCTGCGGGGTACTCACCCTGGAGCTAGTTGTTTCTGTGTGATGTAGGTTGCTGGTTGCCGTTGAATTGAGAATTCAATTGAGGTAGTTGTGGGCTAGGGTGAGAGGTGGTGGCTCCGTGTGTTTCTTTTCTGTCACTGCCTCCATTGATACTGTTTGGGTTCACTCCACGGGATGGGCCTCCGGCCTCCACCCGAGGGGTGGGGAAGGGGCCTCTGTGCAGGTGCTGATCTCTGGGGTTTGTCTCTGTTTGTGCTCTCTTGATCAGCATCAGTTCCTTTCAGTTCTTCTGCTCTGGTGTTCTGTGGGCATCTCATGTATCTCTGAGGTTCCTGCCATGGGGCTGAGTGGCTTTGGTGGGATGGAGCCTCTCTGCTCGAATGGAGAGTGAGGGGAAGGGGTGGGATCTTTGTGTAAGTTCCCTGCTCGGAGGTTTCTTCATTGTCAAGATCAGCGTTCTGACACTGGTACCTCAAGGGGCTTTGGTGCGGGTGATCTGCACACAGCTCCCTGTGTCTCTGGGCCACCGGCAGCTCCCACCAGGCCAGGCCGGCCATGGCTTGGCACGCTGCTTTGTGACCATTAGACGTTGGGGGAGGGGTCTTCATGCTTCTCTGTTGTGAAATTCTTCTTTTTACTCCTGTTTTTCTCTGGATGTTGATTTTTTTGTTGTCGGTATCTTGGTGGGTTAAACGTTGGAACTCGAACTCTCTTTTTGGTTGGGGAGAGCTGTGGCATTCCCCTACTTCCCCATCGCCATCTTGGACCCCCTTGAGTTTTTGCTTTTTTTATTCAGATATAATTTTAATTTATCTGTTGAAATGAGTACTAAAGAAACTAAAGTTATTTCTGGTGCTTATCTGAAAAATTATACCTTAAAATATTCTGTATTCTGTTTGTACAATGCCCATAATCTATTTTATTCTTTCTTAGATATAAGACTTTGAATACTACATTGTTTTATAATATATAGGTTCATTAATAAATGTGTCCTTTCAGATTGCATTCCATACCAAAACAGTTTAAGATTCCTTTTTTACTAGGTCTTTATAGTATATTTCTTTGGAATAAAATGACAATGTTGTCTAATTTTAAAAGTTTTATAAAGATTATGCAATGTAAAGGCCTTTCTAAGGAGAAGATTTAATACACTGATGTCAAACTAACTTTTATTTATATGAATTACATGTATTGTTACACTTGTAATTTTGTAATCAACTTTTTAATAATTGTTTTTCATTTCTTGCATCTGAAGAATGAAAATTATGGAATAATTCACAGATTTTCATATCATCCTTTGCAATTGCCATGTTAATCTCTGTATTGGTGTAATTTTGATATATGTGCTGCTGAAGCATATAATGTCCTCTAAATTTAGGTAGTTAATGATGCAATATTTATACAGGATTATATCCTTGGGTGCCTATTTGTAACAAGGAAACATTGTTCCTAACAATGCTACTGATCTTCTTTCCCTAAAATTCTGTGTATAATGGAAAATAATTATATTGTTCAATTGATTGCTCACGTTTGCAATTTTTTTGTCAATGACTATTTTAAATCTTTTTCATTTTAGATTTAATCATACTTTGAAGCATTTTTAGCTAGGACCAAAGGGGATGGCTTTTTCAAGTACTTATTTATTCAACTGAGTTAGCTCTGTGTAGCTAACAGATTCAAAGTAAGCCTTGCTTAAGAGCTACTTCTAAACTTCTGTAGCTGAAATTTTCCCAAATGAAGTCTCATTGGCACAAATGTCTACTTGACACTTTACCATTCTTCCATGTAATATCAGACCAACCAGAATATCTTACCCTGATAGTGTAAATTGTCTTACTTGAACAAAACAAATCTTAGTTCCAAGGGATCATAGAAAGATGAATATTTCAGACAGAACTTTTCAGACTAGAAGGTTTTTATCAAAATATAATTTTTTATTATACCTACCATTTCAAAAGTAGCTAAAGCCAAGAAGGTGAAAAAATTGTTCATATGCATGATTACCTAATGTCCTGGCCTATCTACCTTCCAACCAGGCAGGAACTTAGACTAATGCTTTTCTATCACCAAATATTTTCATAGCTCCAGGAGAAGTCCATATGTTTCTCCTTGATATTAGGCCATAAATTGGTAATGTTTCCTCTTGCCTTCAGTCTGTAAATCTACAAAAGGTAAAGGTTTAAGTCTAACTCTACCAAACACTGAGGTAGAGATAATGGAATAATACTTTAAAACAGAGTTGCTTTTGATACCCTAACCAAAACAGAACAATGCAAAACATGTGCCATTATATTATGTTATATATAGTTATATATTTTATACTTATATGTGCTGATTTTATATTTCACACAGTGAAACTTACTAGAATCAATTGATAATTTGAAAAGTAAATTGATATTTATTTTTTCCAATAAATAGAATTGGAATATAAATAATTAGGTTTAGAATATATATTAGAATATAAAAAGTATCAATGCAATGTCTTCGATATAAACTTGTGATACCTTCTATGTGTTCATGGTCTTCTGAATTCACATTGTTAAAAATCAATGTTGTTTCCTCTAATCTATAAGAGATTTTACTCTGATGCTCTGTTTATTGTTTTAACTCACTGGTCCCAAACTGTTTTTCTCCATATTTCTGATGCATTCCTACAGATTATACTCCAATTGTGCTAATATGATATCTAAAAGACATTATTCTTCTATAGAGCCATGGGTCCTAATATCTTATGGCTGAGTTACCTGCATCATTAGATAACAGGGGCAAGACTTCTCACCTAAGCCTATGCAACATGCCAGCAGAAAGTAACTGAAAATCCATCTCAATTTCTCATTTCTTATATTTCAGGGCTCCAATTCCTTGAGAAACAAGAATTAGCAGCAAGAAATTGTGTAATGCAAGGCAACTTAAAATGAAAGATGAAGTCACAAAATAGAGAGAAATTACTGTATTTCAAACTGAATTTACAGATGGCCAGCCCATATGAGTGAACAAGATCAGAAAATGTCACAAGATTATTTTTAATACCCCTCCCCTAATGACTAATGTAATATATCAGTCCAGCATAAGTGGGCCCAAAAAATAGTTCCTGTAAGGATGGATCCGTGATTGATCTACCATGGTCAGGAAAACTTGACTTAGAGGTCAAATATAATTCAGCAGAACATTAATTGAGAAGATCGGTAGTGCTTCAAAACACTGGTACTTTAGTACAACTTGGTTCTGTGGTATAAAAAGGTTGTCATTCTCACACCAAACTACATTTAATCTCCTGAAAGTGTATTCCTTTTCAAATAAACTTTTTGAAATCACACTTGCCAAAATAACCTTTGATAAGTAGATGACACTTAGTGACATTACAAGTTTTTCAAGTGTAGGGAGCAAGATACAATAGAGTTGATTTATTTACCCAGCACTAATGTCAAACAGGTTCAAACATTCATTAAAATCTAGAAATAGTACCACGCACCATTTGTGTTGTTCAGTAGGTGCCTTCCAGAAATTTGTTAAATGGATCAGCCTCCCATATTTCAACCCCAAACGTTAGCTAATAAAGTAAATTTCATCACTTAATAAGGGGCATTTTAAAAAGTCATAAATACTTGCCTTATCATATACTGTTTTGTTTTCCCTCTGTCTAGCATAGTAATAAATATGTCTTTAAATATTGAGTATGGGTACTCATCTGAGATGTGAAAAAATCTATCTTCTATTTCTATCATATTCCTCTATAGTAGTAAATGTTGGTTTTCTTCTTTTTCCAAAACTTATAGGAGGTAGAAAGTCTTATTCCATGTAAAATAAAATAATCACACATCATTTTACAAAGCCCTTTATAAAAACTGGTAGTTAAGAATACATTCAAAGCCATTTTTAAACTTTCTTGTTGACTAAAGATTAATCTTCAAATGAATGAGAATATAATCATGTCTAGGTGTTTCAAGTCTCCAGTCTTGCAAATTGTTATTGCAGATGAATGAATTATGGAAATATAAGCTGACATCAGTTCAAGTATATGCAGGATTGAAACTCCATGGAATGTATATAAACCTTTCAAATATTAACAGACAGTTTAACAGAATGACTATCAGGAAGTTGAAACCAGACAGGCATAATAGTAAAGACATAGAATGAATGAAAAATGGAACAAGGGGCAAGTACAGCTAGAATACTCAATCTACACATTTGAGAAAGGAAGTGGTAAATCGGAAATAAATCTTGGGGAAGGGGGTGGTTGAGAATGATAGAAGGAGTCACTGTGATCCAGGAGCAATGGATAATTAGGTGGACATATTTAATTGTAAGACACTTGCACAACCTTTGGAAATTCAGTTAAAAAACACAAAAACACATAAAAATCACAACCAAACAGCACTCTCTAGGGAGTATGAATATGACCTCTCAAAAATTTTAAGCAGTTAATGGAGGGAAGTCTTGGTAAAAGCAAACAAAGATGTTCAAAAAGGGCAGTTTGGTGTAGGGGAGGATTCCGAAAAGATTTAAATAGATTATCTAAGGTTATAAATCACCTATATCTGTGCAAATATTATCTTTCTTCTATGAGTTCTCTTTGTCTGAACTGGATACTCCAGTCCTGTACCACAATTGATAGCTTGGAAAGATGGAATGGAAGAAACAAGATGAAGAACCCATTACTCCACTGTAGAGAAAACAATCCACTATTTTTTCTCTCATCTCTCTTCACTACATTTTATTCATACTTTTAGGTCAATTCTTTTTGAATTACATTTTCTTTCTTTATTCTGGCAAAGTAATTGGTCAAATAATTCACTAAAGATTATTTGCCATTTTCTCGATTATGCTGTTTAATTGACTAAGCGAGTCCATTAAACTTTCCTCTTGCATTTGGTTGCCATGAAACAACATCTATGTTAATGAGGACAAATCTAATGTAAAAATTGTCTCCAGAAAACCAGTCAAAGAAGCTGTGATTACAAATACTTGGCTAACTTTTTTATTTTTCCTTTACCTTGAAAGTCTTCTTGTGTCTAAATTGCCCAGAAAAATAAGTACTCCATCACTTTTTGTTTCAATCAATTCTAACCTCAAGGATATATTTTGCTAACAAGATGCTTAGAGGAAACCAAAAAATACTCCATTTTTATCTTCTCACTTAAGACTCTCCTTACATACTATATCAGGAACAGTGAAGTTATTCTTTGCAAAATTATTACAATATATTATTTTTCTCTTGTTCTTGCATTTGCTCACCAAGATGTATGGAGAAGAATAGAGGTAAATCACCCATTCCTTGGAAGAAAGGTCTGTTGCAAAAGGACAACGCTTCTGTGTCCTACTTGTATGTCCTCCTCTCAGCTCTTTCTTGATTTCCAATTAAACACAGCTTCTTGGCTTCAAGTCTATTGAAGCCTCACCCACTGCTTCATCTTCATAGTTTCTCTTTTAAAACTCTTTTAAGGGTAGAGACCCAGCTATATACAACCAATCTGAAAAAGATCACAAACCACAAAATCTAAAGGAGTTTTATGACTCTTCAGGAGGACGATTGGGAGACCTAGGACTCCCCATGCCAATCGTTTGCTCATCATATTCCTGCCTCGGTTTGTCCCCTTTCCTATTGGCCAATACTCGTCTCTGTAACTGATCTGGATATGACCAGGTGTCAGGAATGGTAGTGGTTAGAGCCCCGTTCTTTTTTTGTCTAGGAGACAACTCCTCCGCTACTGGCACTCTCAGCAATCACTGGCAACCCAATGGCTCATATCCTTTTGCAGGTTTGGTCCGTGTTCCCCCATTTATTGTTCTGGCTACTAATGACTCTCAGTTTTCCCAGGTTCAATTGATTCGTCGGCGCACTAAAAGAGCACTAAGATTGATCCTTGCAATCGGGTCCGTAATCATTGCTACAGAGGCTTCAGCTACCACCGCCGCTATATTGCTGTCCCAAAGCGTGTCCACCATGCAACAGATAAACCAGCTCATCCCTCAATCATCTAAGGGAGGCCTCCTTGTACTCCAACAATGAATAGACTTGCTCCAAGAACAGATTACGTTTCTTTGATTACAACAAGGAGGACTATGTAATGCTATGACTACTTCTGTCTGTCAGCTTTCCACTCCCGCACCCAATTTCACTGAACTTAGTAACTACATCAAAGGCCCTTGGTCCCTTAAGTACTTAAACTTCACCCAAAACTTGCTGCATGATCTTACCCACCTAAACCAGACCACCATACAGCTTATTCCCGCTGCCTCCTTTTTAGAAGATGTGCTTTAAAAGTTACAACAATGGTTTTTGCCATCCTCTCTGGTCATCTGGGGAGGCCTTGCACTTGTAGGGCTTACTCTCCTAGGAATTATTAAATGCTTGCACTCCTGGCAAAAACGCCTCCAACAACGGGTCACCATAATGATGGTCCTTTTAATAGAAAAGGGGAAAATTGTGGGTAGAGCCGGTCAGATCTGGTTGAGTCAGCTAGAGTAGCAGTTGAAGCACATTTCCTGCTCGTAGAGACGTGACCCACAGGCACGTCTGCCTAGCTTGCAAGCCATGAACTGTCCATGCTCCCTACATGCCCCTGGGGGCCCAATCAGTGCCTGTCACCAAGCAGTGCCCATCATCAACTCCCCGCTAAGTAATTGGCTGGGAAGGACTCGGGAGGTTGGGAAACCTGGGGCTATAAAGTCCCAACCCTTGTGCAGAAATAAACCAGACCTGCTTAAGCCTGTTCTCCTAACGTGTGTTCCTTGAGTGCGTCGTTCACACTTACCTCCTGCCAGAGATCTAGCCCTACAATGTAGCAATGGGGGAGGCCTTATAGTCCTTCACCTTCATTAGACTTGAAGCTAAGAATCTGTGATTAGTTGGAAATCAGGCAAGAGCTAAAAGGAGGATAGAGAAATAGGACATAGGAGCATTGTCCTTTTGTAAAAGACACTGTCATCCAAGGTATGGGTGATTCAACTCTATTCTTCTCCATACATCTTGTTGAGCAAATGAAAGATGAAGAGAAAAAAATAATCCATTGAAATATTTTTGCAAAGAATAACTTCACTGTTCCTGATATGGTATCTAAGGAGAGTCTTAAGAGAGAAGATAAAAGTGCAGTATACTTCAGTTTCCTCTAAGCATCTTGTTAGCAAAACATATCTTTGAGGTTATAAGTGACTCATCCAAAAATTGGTGGAGTACTTATTTTTGAAGGCACTTTAGACACGAGAAGACTTTTAAGGTAAAAGAAAAAAGAAAAATGTATAGCTAAATATTTGTAATCACAGCTTCTTGGACTGGTATTTTGGAGACACAGTTTTACATTAGAGATTGTCCTCATTAACATTGATGCTGGGTTTCCGTGGCAAGGGGGAAGTTTAACGGACTCTCTTGGACAAGAAAACAGATGATAGAAAAAAATGGCTAATAATATTTAGTGAATCATTTTGACCAATTACTTTGCCAGAACAAAGAAGGAAATATATAATTCAAATCACTTGACTTAAACTTATGAGTAAAACTAGTCAATAGAAATGAGAGAAAACGTAGAGGACTGTTTCCTCTCCAATGGAGTAATGGGAATGGGTTCTTGATCTTGTTTCTTCCATTCTATCTTCACAAGCTATCAAGTGTGGCTCAAGACTAGAATATCCAGTTCAGATCAAGAGAACTCACAGAAGAAAATATTTGCAGCAGATGTAGGTGATTTATAACTTTAAACAATCTATTTACATCTGTTAAAAATCCTCCTCTACCCAAAATTGCTCACTTCGAATAGCTTTGTATGCTTTTCCCAAGATTGTCCTTCATTAACTATTTAAAATTTTGAGAGGTCATAATCGTACTCTATAGAGATTGATGTTTGGTTGTGCTTTTTGTGTGTTTTTGTTTTTTGTTGTGTTTTTTCACTCAATTTCAAAAGGTTCTGAAAGTGTGTTACAATTAAATATGTCCATCTAATTGCCCAATGTTCCGGGATCAGAGTCACTCCTTCTATCTTTCTCAACCAACCCCTTCTACAAGATTTATTTACGATTTACCACTTCCTTTCTCACATGTGTATATTAGGTATTCTAGCTGTAATTGCCCCTTGTTCCATTCTTCATTCATTCTATGTCTTTACTATTATTCCTTTACTATTATTACCATTATTTCAACTTCCTGATAGTCATTCTGTTAAACTGTCTGTCAGTACTTTGAAAGGTTTATATACATTCCATGGAGTTTCAATTCTGCATATACTTGAACTGATGTCAGCTTATATTTTCATAATTCATTCATCTGAAGTAACAATTTGCAAGACTGGAGACCTGAAGCACCTAGACATGATTTCATTGCCATCCATTTGGAAGGTTAATCTGTAGTCAACAAGAAAGTTTAAAAATAGCTTAGAATGCATTCCTAACTACCAGTTTTTATAAATGGCTTTGTACAATGGTTTGTGATTATTTTATTTTACATGGGATAATATTTTCTACTACCTATAAGTTTTGGCAAAAGAAGAAAACTAAAATTTACTACTGTAAAGGAAAATGATAGAAATAGAAGACAGATTGTATGTTTGTCAAATCTCTGATGAGTACTCATATTCAATTCTTTAAGTCGTATTTCTTACTATGTTAGACAGGGAAAACATAAAACACCATATGATAAGGCAACTATTCATGACTTTTTAAAATGTACTTATTATGTGATGAAATTTACTTTTTTAGCTAATGTTTTGGTTTGAAATATGGGAGGCTGATCTATTTAACAAATTTGCGAAGCCACCTACTGAAAAACACAAATGGTGGGGGGTACTATTCATACACTTTAAGGAATGGTTGAACCTGTTTGGCATTAGTGCTGGGTAAATAAATCAACTCTATTGTAACTTGCTCCCTACACTTGAAAAACTAGTAACCTCACTAAACATCCTCACTTGTAAAGTGTTTTTTTTGGCAAATGTGATTTTTTAAAGTTTATTTGAAAGGCAATATACTTTCAGCAGATTAAATGTAGGTTATCATTTGTTTGAGAATGACAACATTTTTATACTACAGAACCAAGTTTTACTGAAGTACCAGTGTTTTGAAGCACTAAAGATCTTCTCAATTAATGTTTTTCTGAATTATATTTGACCTCTATGTCAAGTATTCCTAGCATTGGTAGACCAATTATGGATCTATCGTTCAGGAACTATTTTTTAGCTTGCTGATACTGGACTGAAATCATTCATCAATCATTAAGAGAGGGGTATTACAAATAATCTTGTGACATTTGTGGACTTTTTCACTTATATGGGATGGTCATCTGAAAATTGAAAGTTTGAATTACTGTACTTTCACATTTTGTGATTTCATCTTGCATTTTAAGTTGCCTTGCATTTCCCAATTGCTCACTGCTAATTCCTGCATTTCAAGGAATTGGGGCCCTGAAATATAAGAAATGAGAAATTGAGATAGGTCTTCAATGACTTTCTCTTGGCATGTTGCATGGGCGTAGGTGGGAACTCTTGTCCTTGTTATCTGATGATGCGGATAACTGGGACCTGGGATCCTAGGACCCATGGATCCTGTGGAAGAATAATACTTTTTAGACATCATATCAGCAAAATTTGAGTATAATCAGTAGGAATGTTTCAAAAATATGGAGAAAAACAATTTGGGACCAGCGAGTTAAAACATTAAACAGAACAGCAGAGTAAAATCCCTTATAGATTAGAGGAAAACATTGTTTTTTTTACCATGTGAATTCAGAAGACCAAGAACACGTAGAAGGTATCACAAGTTTATACCAAAAACATTGCATTGATACTTTTTGTATTCTAATATATATTCTAATCCTGATTATTTATATTCCAATCTATATATTGGAATAATATAAATTAGTCAAATTATCAATTAATTCTACTAAGATTTACTGTGTGAAATATAAAGTAAGCACATATAAATATAAAATATATAATTATCTACAATATAAGAAAATGTTTTTCTTTGTTCTGTTATGGTTAATGTATCAAAGGCAACTGTTTTAAAGTATTATTCCATTACCTCTACCTCAGTGTTTGATAGAATTAGAACTAAAGCTTTACCATTCGGAGATGTACAGCCTAGAGGCAAGAGGAAACACTGTGATTAAAACACTCCCAATTTAAGGCCTAATAAGGAGGAGAAACATATGGACTTCTCCTGGAGCTATGGAATATATTTGGTGATAGAAAATCAGTGGTGTAACTTCCTACCTGGTTGGATGGTAGACAGGCCAGGACATTAGGTAATCATGCATATGAACTATTTTTTCACCTTCTTGGCTTTAGCTACTTTTGAAATGGTAGGGTGTAATAAGCAGTTATATTTTGAAAAATACCTTCTAGTCCGAACAGTTCTGTCTTAACTGTTCGTCTCTCTATAATCCCTTGTAACTATGATTAGTTTTGCTCCAGTAAGACAATCTATGCTGTCAGGGTAAGACATTCTGGATGGGCTGTTCCTACATGGAGCAAGGGTAAAGGGTCAAGGAGACATTTGTGCCAGCAAGACCTCATTTGGGAAATTTTAAGCTGCAGATGTTTAGAAGTAGCTGTTAAGCAAGGCTTACTTTGAATCCATTAGCTCCACAAAGCTAACTCAGTTAATAAATAAGTACTTGAAAATCAATCACCTTTGCACCTATCTATAAAGGCTTCAACGTATGATCAAATTTCAAATGAAAATGATTTAAAATAGTCATTGACAAAAACTTGCAAATGTAAACAATCGAACAAACAACATAGGTTTTTTCCACCATACACAGAATTTTACAGAATTAAGATGAATAGCAATTTTGGGAACAATAAGGTTTCCTTGATACAAATAAGCAACCAAAGATCTATGCCTGTCTTAAGATTGCATCATTAATTACTTAAATTTACAGGATAGTACATGCTTCAGCAGCAGGTCTACCTGAATTACAATACAGAGATTTACATGGCTCTTGCACCAAGATGATATGAAAATTTGTGAAGTATTCCATATTTTTCATTCTTCAGATGCAAGAAATGAAAAACAGTTATTAAAAAGTTGATTACAAATATACAAGTGTAATAATATATGTAATTAATAGAAATAAAAGTTAGTTTGACATCAGTGTATTCAATCTTCACCGTTTTAGAAAGGCCTTTACATAGCATAACCTTTACAAAACTTTTGAAATAAGATAACATTGTCATTTTATCTTAAAATGTTTCTATATGGAATGCAATCTGAAAGGACACATTTATTAATGAACCTATGTATTATAAAACAATGTCAAATTCAAAGTATTATATCTAGGAAAGAATGAAATAGATTATGGACATTATACAAACAGAAAACTAAATATTTTAAAATATACTTTTTCAGACAAGCACCAGAAATATCTTTAGTTTCTGTACTACTCATTTCAACAGATAAGTTAAAATTATTTCTGATTTAAAAAATTACAAACTCTATAGAAATCACTATAGATGTATACAAACAACTCGAATATATTTTGACATCAAAGTCAGGCAATTCACTTGAAAGAATACCATGGAATCCATGAACTTTTGAAGTAAGGTATTGCTGTTGCTTTGTATTGTGAAAATATTTTCTATGGACACATAGGATGGACTGGCAATTTTGAAATGTAAGAAACTTAACTGATCCATTAGGACTTAGGAGAACAATTTGTACAGCTTTCCACAACTTCAAAGAGGTAGTGATACATACTTACCCTTTTGGCAATATCAAATGCAGTTTCTTCCAAGTTGTGCTTCAGACATGGCTTGATACAATGGTTCAACAGAAGGAGATCCAGCGTATCTTTGCTATATCTATTCCCAGCAGCAAGATGCAAGGGGGTCAAGAGGCCTTTAATTTGGCCATTGGTATCTGCATTATGATGAAATAAAGAAGCCACTCTGTTATTATTCCATGTATAAGTACTGTTCAGGGATGTCCAGACATTCGCAGTTATTGCATGAATATCTGCCTTGAGCCACCTCCTCATGGACAATGGCTAAGTGTCCACTGTAGGCTTCTCCATGAAGAGGGTTATACTCATCGTCATCCCTAGTAATCACATGAGTGGCCTTTTTGGAAAGTAGTCTCTGCACTGTAGTAAGGCGATTATTTTCAGCAGAACAAAGAAGAAATTTGCTTGGATACTATTTCATTTTTTTCTTGCAATTGATACCATTTCTCACTTTTTCACCTTGTTCCTCAACTTCATCAGAATTGCCTAACCAGAGACTTTGAGTGCCAGTGAGAATTTGCTGTCCATGTATTTCCCCAAGAGTTCACATTGGATGAAATGGTCAGAAAAATCCGGTGAATTTTCTGCATCTGTTTATTTTTTTCACTATTATTTATTTTCTCTTTTTTCATTTTTACTATTCTAAATTATTCTAACTGGAGAGTAGGAAATTGGTAGAGAGCAGAGGAAAGATTTTCCTCCGTATTTAAAGGTACAGACTGAAATGAGGACCAGTGTTGTCTTCATGTGCAGCTTATTCTAAGAATGAGAAAATAGGAAATAATGTCTTCTGTGTAAATGAATTGGGATATGGCAGAGCAGAAAGTAAAATGATGCAACCAAAAATATAAAAGCAAAATAAATTAGGATAATTATAGAGCAATCATATTACCTATGAGAACCATGAAAGGGAGAGAGGAAGAGAGAGACAGATGTGCAATGATCTAGCTAGCCACAAAATCCATCCCTCTGATCAAATTATAGAGCAAATAATTTTATTTTTTAAAAGAGATGGAAATAGAATTTAAGATCAGATGTCTCCATTGTTTTTAATTATATTCTTATTATCTTAAATACTTGTACAAGGGAATTTTCATTCAACATATCAGTTTTTTTAAGTAAAATGGATCTTTATATAACTTTTCCACACCCTTCCAAACCTCACCCCACTTTAATTTTTTCTAGTTTCATACTATCTGCATTGAATATTATACCATCACTCTCTTCCTCCATAACTCTCTTTATTCCTTCCTTTTGACTTCCACTCACATATTTCAAGTGATAGTTTCCTGGTCCTCATTTTGTTGGAGTAAAGTTCAATTTTATAAGAAATTACACCTTTGAAATACTCCTCTGCAAATAGCATGCTTTGGTTAATATTTTTGTGCAAACTTGTATAAATTTCTAGCTTCCAAATATGACACAGAATATGGGTCCTTTGTGTGTCTGGCTCTGACTTAGTTCACTTAATATATTTTTAGACCTATTCATTTCGTTGCAAATAATGTAACAGTCTTCAAAATGGATGGGTTCAATCCAATTGTGTATATGTGCCACACATTCTCTAACCATCACTCTGCCAAAGGGCATCTGGGCTGTTTCTGTAACTTGGCTACAGTGAATAGTGCAGCAGTGAACATGGTTGTGAAGGTGATTTTACTGTAACCTTTTGGAAGAATTCATCACTTCCTTTGTGGGAGCAATCCTCTAGCCAGTTTTCCAGAATAAGAACATCCCTCCCTTCATCTTCATCACAATGTATTGCAAGTCCTCAAAAACACACTTACTCCTACAGGTCTCAATAAGCTAAAACCACACTGTGCCCATATTCTTTCAATACATTTTTTTCATAATTGTACATATAATTTAGTGAGAACCTTCTATATACTTTCCTAATGTGGGAATGAGGGACAAGACAGAGTAAACGTAAGAAATATGCAACTTAATTAGCTATTATCATATTCAAAATCATGTTCAGCTCTAATTCATAACCTCACATAATATTATTTTAATCTTTATTTGATTACTTCATCTAACCTGTAAATTATGTCAGGTGAGTTAAAAGCAAAGGCAAAAAGTGTGGTTTGATTTTGACACTCATGTGTGAGGTTGCACAACATGGGCAAATAGATGGATTAGAATTAATAGCTCTTATCCATTTTGTTAACGTAGAGATGGTTTTCCCAAACTGATTCTCGAATTCGTATTCCATTGAACAACAAGAAACATGTGATAATTTCCTTTGTTTTGCTCCTTATTAACTTTTGTTTCCATTTTATTTTATAATGGATGATTTCATAAATGTACTGTAGATACAAAAATATGTTAAAATATTTCTATCCATATGCATTGATATATACATACACACATATATTATGCAGGTTATAATGATAATGTATAATTTCAGTAAGTGTACAATTTACTAAATTATTAAAACTATCGACGGCTCATGCCTGGCATCCTGGTTACTCGGGAGGCTGAGATCTGACGATCATAGTTTGAAGCCATCCTGGGCAAGAATGTCCAGGATAATCTTATCACCAAACAACCAACAGAAAATCAGAATTGGAACTGTGGTTCAAAGTAGTAGAGTGGTAGCCTTGAGAGAAAAATCTCAGGGACATCATCCAGGTTCTTAGTTTAAGAAGTACAATCTACCCAAATAAAACCTATTTAATTTACACCTGTGTAATTAAAGTATTTCCATCACCCAAATGCACAACCGTGCTCATTTGCAAGGTAACTCTGTTTTGTCTGAAGTACCATAAAATATTTTCACTTAAGTTGAAAGCATTGAACCATGGGTTCATTCTATCACTCTAATGCATTTTCCCACTCAAATCTTTCAATTATTCCAATTATTTAAAATCATAGCTTTTTACTTTAATACCCAAATATTAGAGTTTGAATTGAGTGTCTTGTGCCCCTTAAATGGGTGTTTTTACCACTTTGTCATTTCCCCAGTCCTAAATTATCCTGATTATTTTTCAGATCCTTGTGTATGACCTTGGGCTCAGTCCACGTTATGTTATACTTCCTGGAATTTAGAATAACGGGTGCATGGTATTGTGTACAGATCTTTCTGTCCACTCTGGGCTTTAACCTCTATCCTCACAAGAGTAGACTCCCATGTAGTCAGGATTTTCATAAGTTTGTCATAGCTGATGTTTTTTTAAGTCTTTGCATTTCCTGCAGGTTCTTGACTACTGAATTAATTTGTTTTCTTGGGTTGTTTTGTTTCATTTGAATGTATGTGTTGAGTTGTTCCTCACTTTTCCTTTTATTTCTTTCAATCAAGTTCTTACCTAAAGTGCTGAGAAACCAATTCTTCTTTTTCATGATAGTCAAGGTGTACATGATTTATTCCAAAGCAATTTCAGTAATATTTAAACATCTTCATATCTATGGATGGTACATAAATGATAAGTGCTGCGACGGGTCTTTTTATTTCCACAGCAGTCTTTGTCATGCACAGACAGATCATGAAATATATGAAGGTAATAAAACTACAGATGCAAGCAAAGAGAAGAAAAAACTATTATTAATTTTTTGACAGAGGCTTGAGTTCTAGTGAGAGAAATACGTTGCTTGATGCAAGATTTCACAAAATTGTATTGCTAGGAGGAAGCTAAACAATCATCTAATTCTACAGAATTGAGGGAGAAGAATCAAACTCCTGAATAGTTTACACATGGGTCAAATAAAAGCATGCTTCTAAAAAGAGAGTTGACTTTAGAGAAACATGATGAGTTCTATGTAAATAGGTGCTTAGCTGATTTTGTTAATTTGTAAACTAATACAGGGAAATAGGGTACAGCATGGTAAAAAATGAACTTCGCATTGAAATACTCATGTGTGTGTTTGTGTACATGCACTGTATACACGCACGTGCATGTGCAAGTGCTCATTTATTCATTCATCATCCCTAAGCTTCTGTGTCCAAGGATAGTGGTTTACCACTTGAGCCATTGTTCCACTTCTGGCTTTTTGGAGATACTCGCATGTATTTTCATGATTGGACTGGCTTTGAATAGTGGTCTTCATATCTCAGCCTCCAGAGTAGCTAGCTAATCTTACTCAGCCTCCAAGTAGCTAGTTAAAATTGGGCCTGTCCTCTATACTTCACTGCTCTTTTATTCTTGTCCTGAGGTGTTTACATGCCTAAGTCATATATATGTCTAGTTGCTTTAAGAAATACTCTGACTGCTTGGCACCAGGGGCTCCCATCTGAACTCTTAACTACTGAGGAAGCTTGAGAACACAACCCAGGCCAAAAGTTTAGTGGACTTCCTTCTCAATCTATAGCTGGGTGCATTGGATCATTTCCACCATCCTGCACTATCTACAGGTTAAGATTGGAAGGACTGCCGAATCCAGGACAGCCAAGTTAGGAAGCTAGACAATTTGGTGTGCAACTCTTATGCCATTGATAATGAGAAGTCTAAAAAGTCAGATCAGGTGCATGTTCTTTTGAAAGGGAACCCCTATCCTAAAATTAACCATTGATATGACACCAGTCTAACAAAAACAATACCCAAGTTGAACACAATTTCCCACAACCAAAACATGCAAAAACTTAGTACAATCTTCTCTTTGCTCTAAAATCAGCTTCATCTAATTATCATATGATGTGACAGAATAGTTTCTTCATTAAACTGATTATATATTTTAAAAAAAACCTAGAAAATTCTTTCTCACATATTAAATGCAAACTAATGGCAAATTGCCTAAGTTCTTACCTATTTGACTACCACTATAAATTCATCTTATGATTATTATTAATGGTAATATATTCAGATTTATTAATTTACTTTGTAACAGTTATTAAACTTTTGGCTTCTCTGCTGAAGTTGAAGTATTTAAATAGTATCATCAAATTATATTACTTGGGTACTTAGGGCAGTTTTTTTAAAAGTTTTAAACCAATGGTTTCTAGTAATTCTGGGTTTTTTTTGGGGGGGGGTCCGGTCGTGGGACCTGAATTCTAGGCCTGGGCGCTGTTCCTCAAGGCTAGTTCAAGGCTAGCACTCAACCACTTGATCCACAGCGCCACTTCCAGCTTTTTTTTTTCTGTTTATGTGATGCTGAGGAATTGAACCCAGGGCCTCAAATATGCAAAGCAAGAGTTCTACCACTGAGCCACCTTCCTAGCTCTCTATGAATTCTTAATTGGTATATTATTTAGTTTATTTTTAATTTCAATTTAATTTTATTGTAAAGGTAATGTACAGAGGGGATACAGTTAGCTAAATGAAGTAATGAGTACATTTATTATGGAAGGAACATTGTTATCTCTTCCATTGATTTTTTTGCACACTCAAAAAAAAAACTACTGATGCTTTTCCTGTCGCTATTGACCAATGGGTACTTTTCTTTCTTCATGCATTTTTTATAATGAAATTGATATACAGAGGGCTTACAGTTATTTAAATCAACTAAAGAATACACTTCATTTTATTTTCTAAATTTCAAATTTTGAACTTAATTATTTTCTTTTGTTTCTTTAGGGTAATTCTTTTTTCAGAGTTGTAGGATTAGTTAATTTAGTTTTGCATAATTTTAACACATGTAAATTATTCAGAGATATATTTTTGCTTTCAAAATAGTTAACATGTGACTATTTAAAAATTATTTTCTTAAATTTTATATGGTTGATGAATTTAAATAAATTTATTTTCTTATAGTTCTAAACATATTTGTCCAGGTCATGAATACTGTATTTTCAAGAATCACATACTTTATTAAAAAAGGCTGCATTACATGGTCACTTTTTGGAAATATTTATACTTGAATTAAAAAAACTGAGCTGGGCATAGTGATTTGTGGTTTCTATTTTCTAACTATGGTGGGAAGTGTAAATAGGGTTTGTAATTCAGGAGAGACTGGGAAACTATGAGAACTTATCATAAAATTTCCAGAGTGAAATGATTAGAGATATAGCCATGCCTAGCAAGATATAGAGCACCTGGTTATTATATTCTAAATCTTGAGTTAAAACACCAGTAACATCAATCTTTTGCCAAAATAAAAGGGTACATGTTTCAAAATGTTTATTATTTAAAACTTGTTTGCAAATTTCTCATGTCTTTTATTTCTTAATTTTCAATTTACTTAATCTATAAGAATCCAAGTATCTTGTGACTGTTTTATTTCTACTAAACTTTTAAATAGTATGAGCAATATTATAATTTCATATATTAAAATACTTTTACTGTTTGTGATAATTTGCTCTGTTTAATATGTTAATAAAAATATTCCAAGTGTGTGTATGTGGGGTGTGTGTGTGTGTGTGTGTGTGTGTGTTTATGTGGGTTTTTTGTGTGTGTGCTTTGTGTGTACTTTGTAATGCTTGGGAGATCACACAATTGCTTCACATATGTTAGGCCAATGTTTTATCACTGAACTATACTGTCTAGTTATAATACAAATAGTGTTTTAAGTTATGACTTCTTAAAAGTTTCATTCCTACTGTGCTTTTCAAAATTATATATGATAAAATGTGATCCATCTTCTATCCACATTAGCAATTGTTAGTTTTATTCTTTCTCTTATTTCTTTGGAAATGAATTATATTCCTATTACAACTTTTTTACATTGTAACATCTCTATACAATGCTTTGTTTTCTATTTTATTTTTTCCATGTGATCTGACTTTCAGTCCAATGAAGAAGGTAACAGATTTTTCAAAAATAAATTCTTAGATTTATGGTCCATAGATTTTGAAAAGGATGCTATGAGATTTTATGAAATAAAAACAGAATCTTAAATGTTTGTATTGGCACTATTGCCTCTCTAGATTTAAAGAATAATCTTAGACTACTACCTCAATCCTTTGTTTGTGTGTATGTATGTTGGTCATCGGGTTTGAACTCTGGGCTTGGGCGTTGTCCATGTGCTCTTCAGCTCAAGGTGAGCACTCTACCGCTTGAGCAACGGCAAAACTTCCGGTTTTCTAGTGGTTTATTGGAGATAAGAGCCTCATGGACTTTCCTACCCGGGATAGCTTTAAACCACCATCCTCAGATCTCACCCTCCTGAGTAGCTAGGATTACAAGCGTGAGCCACCGGCACCTGGCCTACCTCAAACCTTATAAAGAATGATTATCAAACTAAATGTGAGATGTAAAAACCGATAAAACATAAATGTAAAAATTCATGTCATCGGATTAGTAAAGGTTTCTAAAAATTTGACATGGAAAACATTAGTGGCTAAAGAAAAGCAAGAACTGGATCATATCAAGTGATAACCTTTCATAATTCAAAGGACACTATAACAGAAACAAACACATATCCAACAGATAGAAGGCATATATTTGTTAATGCTACAATGTTAATGCTACAATGATTCTGAAACTTAAGTATTTTTGGGGAGGGATCCGGTTGTGGGGCCTGAACTCTGGGCCTGTGTGCTGTCCTTCAGCTCTTTAGCTCAAGGCTAGCACCCTACCACTTGAGCCACAGAGCAACTTCTGGATTTTTTTTATGTGGTGCTAAGGAATCGAACCCAGGGCCTCAGGCATGCGAGGCATCGCTCTACCCCTGAGCCACCTTCCCAGCCCCTAAAACATAAGTATTTTTATATCTTCTAATTCTATATAAATTTTTTTCCTGAATAGTATATTTCATTAAATAACACGCAAATTAATAGTCAATAGGAGGAGCATATGAAATAAGCTCCTTTTTAGTGTCTAAGAAATAATAAAAACTCACTAATAAGTCCATAATATAAAAAGAGGACGCAAAATATAGTAATGCATTTGTGGAGAAATTGATATACTTCTAATAGTGATCGATTTGTATAATACTGCAATCATTTTAGCAAATAAGATTTCAAGTCTTCAAAAGGTGAAAGAGAATTTTATAGGATCCAGGCATTACACTTCTATGAATGTATTAAACAGAAGTAAAAAACTTTTTTTGGATAGAGATTGTAGTTAATTGACAGTGAACTTGAATAGTATGTGTGAGACCCTGGAAATGATCCCCAAAAACAAATTTTGAAAAGACACACTATAGAGGTTGTATGATGGGCAAATTCCTGTAACTGAATTTTATATCTATTTTTAATGTCTGTTCTAAAATTTACAGCATTTCTATTTGAAGGAATGCAAGTTTGTGAAAATCGGGCTTTGAAAACCTATGAAGGCACAATTCACTTCCAAAGCATTAAAATGTATACAATAAAAGGAGATAATATATTGTAAGTGAATTGCATGTCAGGAAAATAAACTTATTGTTAAAACTTCTTCACACAAAAGGCAGAATAGATAAAAAGATGTTTTTGGCGTTGGCTAAAAACTCTTTGTAAACTACTGCATTTAAAGCAAAGATGTGATTTCTGTTTATTTTGAGGGTATTTTGTCCGTTTGGGTTTATACAGAGATAACTCAATCCAAAAGTATATGTGATAACTGGAATACCTAGGAATTATGCATCAATTCTAATAATTTTTTATTATTTTTATTGTGAAAATACTGTACAGATGGGTTACAATTACATGGGCAAGATAATGAGTACATTTCTTATCAAGCATTGTAGGCTCCCCCTTTGTTTCCCCTTCCCATCCCTTCCCATCCTCCCCCTGTCCCCCACCCAATACTCCCCGCTACCCACCCCCCAAAGTTGTAAACTTCATTTTTCGATATAACGACTTGTACATCTCATTGTTGCAATGGGTCCACCTGTATCCCTAATGTTTTCCCATGGCTTCCCTTATTTGCAATATCTAGTATATGTCTGAGTCAAGCAGAAAAGGTCAGATAAGGTGATGTTAGGGAAATGAACCCTAAGATATGTATTCAAAAGTTTTCTTTTCTTTCATGCGATTGTTTCTAACACATTTATGATTATTTCATTGTTGCTTTGTATTTCCCTCCCCCACAGTATAACCCCTGCTTTCACTGTATTTGATGTTGGTATAATTTGTGGAGGGGAAGGGGTAAAACTTCTAAATAAATGAGAAACTTTTCTGGAAGAAACTTTTAGCAAATGACAGAAGACACAAATCTATGCATCTGCATTTTATGAAAGTCATATGTTACATGCTCAATCCAATTGCTTATCTCTAGTTTTCTAGGAAAAACGTATTCTCAAGATAAGAGTCAAAAGCAGTGAAAAGAACAAAATACACAATCATCTTGATTTTTTTGTGAAAGTAACAAATGAAATAAAATAATTCCACTTAAGGGACTCTAATATTAGCGTATGTGAAGATGTTCCTAAATGCCAATATCCATTAAATTTTTGGAATTTTAATTTCTACTAACATAGGAAAACTAGAACAAGAAAACAAATATAGACTTAGAGTGAACCAGCCTTGAAATAATTTTCTTAATTGTTTTGAAATTACAAAAGAATTGATACTCCTTTGCTTTGGAAATCATTTAAAAATATTTATCACTTATGATAATTCAAATACTAAGCAAGAGTAATTTTATATAATCATTATAAATATCATTTTATTACTATTGTAAAATAGAATAAAAAAACCAGTCCCAATATATGATGTACCTATCATTATTCTTAACTTCTAATCATTACCTAAATATCTTAAACAATCTAAACAGTCATGTCTTTAACATAGCCGTAAATATTCTATACTTTTTTACTTAACATTTTCCAGGGGTATGTATTCATGTTTCTAAGAAATGTTCACAGCAGTTAAAAGATGCTTTTGTGAAATTAATGTGATACATTTTTTGTTGTGGGTGTTGCTTTTAGTGGTTAATTGGAGATAAGAATCTAACAAGTACTTTTCTGTCTGTGCTAGTTTCTAAAACAATTCTAAGATCTCAGCACCCAGAATAGCTCTTATTATAAGGGTGAGTTACCGGCAATTTGTTTCATGAAGTATTTTTTAAAATTTTAATTATATGTTAAGTTACTTGTTTCACTATGATGTATATCATTCTACACATGAATTTAGATATATTTATATATTTCTGAGGACAAATAATCTCTAAAAATATACTATTCTACACATAACATTTATATATAGAGAGAGAAGACAGATATATATAGAGAGAGAGAGAGAAGACAGACTCGCTCTAAAAATTTTATGCTACTATTTTTGAACTTTTTCATTTCAAAGATATACAGTCTATTTTTCTAAAAGTTTCCTAGAATAAAATAACTAATATTTCAATAGAAAGTAGAGTTTATTACTTTCAAGTGAATTTTAGATATACACATGATATTGTAGTAACATTTACAGTATATTACTTGAAAAGATTCTGCCCAAACTCTTAAATATTTGATTGTAGTTAGGGGGAGAGAGGAAGTTAATTCATAGTGATTAGGAATTTGCAATGATTCAAAAACTCTCTTCCATAATTTGTTATAAACACATAGTCAAACTATCTGATATGGTTTAGGTTTTTTTTTATTTGTTCAAAATTTCAATATGGATTCATGCACAGTGGTAACATTAAAATTATTAATCAAAAGACAAATAATAAAATCATAGACACATATCCGACGTTCAATAATTAGCACTTATGTTGCTAATAATAATTTTGATGGGGAGGATGATGACCACAGTGTAGCCTGATAATGACGATGTTGTGATTGAAAAGGAAAAAAATACGTAGATATCTTTGAAGCTGGATTTCCCACATTGAATGCATAGTTATAAACAGCGTTAGATTACATACAATAAGAATAACAGGAGGAGGGCTGGGAAGGTGGCTCAGTGGCAGAGTGCTGGCCTTGTCTACATGAGGCTCTGGGTTTGATTTCTCAGCACCACATAAGCAGAAAAAGCGGGAAGTGGCACTGTGGCTCAAGTAGTAGAGAGCATTGAGCTGAAGAGCTGAGGGACAATGCCAGGCCAAGAGTCCAGGCCCCACGACGAACCAAACAATACAAAACAAAACAAAACAATAACAAGAGGAGAGTTTGAATATCAAGAAATACAATTACGTAAACAGGTACAGACAGTAAAAACCCTAATGTTATTCCAGCAGTCTTTCTAATGTATACTCACTGTTCTTGGTGGTATTATTTTCTTGTAAATAAAATTGTTTATTTCCACATTTTGATGGACTAAGATGTAAGTTTCAACTTAGTGTGATTAGTTCAAATAACATTCTCATATAGATACCATTCAATAAAAGGACACAAGCTGCAGAGCCAGGAGTTAAAATTTATTTTTATTTCTGTATGAAACTATTTCTGACTTTATACCAACAAACTGAATTTGACTCTTCCCTTATTTGTAAGCTAAGTTAGAAAATGTAAGGACTGTTTACTTTCTTTTTCTTTGCTCTAGAAGTCAACAAATATATTCTTCAATATTTCTGGTAGATTACATCCATTAAATGTAAGACCAACATTCAATGTTGTGAGTAAATAATGGTGGTACTCGAATTTTTGTCTGAGTTCTTCACTCTGTGTGCTTACAAGGAGAGTCATTGGGTGAAGGAGAGGACCAATATGAAAAGACTATGGGGAGAAATGCATACTTAGTAAATAGTTGTTTTAGGACTGAGTGAGTGGTGATGAGTATTTGCAATAGGCTGGTGTGTCAGGGTCATAAAAAGGAGTACATAGAAATTACATTAGTGACAGAAACTGAGAAAATCTTGATCATTCATCTTATCTAATGGATGGAGGTAGGGTAAGAGGAAATCTAAAGCTTTTGCACATCTCTGTCTCCTAACTGTGTTAGTTACATTCTTGGTGATAAGGATGGATTTAGATGGATTTATCTTGGTGATAAAGATAGATTTAGAGGAAAAAAACTCTCTGATAGTTCTAATATTTATGTTAAACAGATGCAAAGATAGGTCTGTTTGGACATCATCAAAATATTCATGACCATGAATATGAAAAGTAATAAAATCAGGGACATTATTAAAGGGAAGAGGAAAAGGAAAGTTCTGACGAAAGTGTGAACAATGTGAGTACCAGTGTGGACAAGATTGGAGGAATGTGATAAATAAGGAAACAAAAAAGGAATAAACACAGATTTACAGAAGAAAAGGAAGGAAAGAATTTTCAGGAAGATATTGAATGAAATCTACTATTTGGATTTGAAAAGTAAAAGGACATAGACAAGTTCAATAAGAACAGTGTTTTGGTGAAAGTCATATTGATAAAATGTTGAGATGTGAATGTGAGGACAAAATTCTGGATCAATTAATTCAACAGATCCTGTTGATTCTAAATGTTGGGAACAAATACTTAATCCTGACCTTAGAAATATTATACAGATATAACTGTCATGAAAGTTTATTACTGATATTCTGTGAATATTTTTGAAAACTTTATTTAGCTAGGAGATTATAGATTGAACTACAGCACAAAAAAGCCTAATTTGTCCTACAGTTCCAATTAGTGACCCATCTATCCATATCAGTTTGGGATTTTATTGAAATATATTTAGATATGTTTGGATATCTTATCAGCCTACTCATTATAAATGTAGGACAAGTAACACCAAGTATTAGGTTGAACATACAGCTTTACTGATGTGACTGAAGACTCCTGTAATTGATTCCTCTTTAGAATAGAAAATGCCTCAATAGCAATTGACACATCATAACTGCCATATACACTATTGAAATCTAATTCTTGTTAGGTATATCTCCATACTGAAATAACCCTGTCAACCAACCTGACACAAATTCTTTTTGTGTGTGTGTGTGTGTGTGTGTGTATTTCTTATCTTTTATTATATTATAATAAAGGGAAAAATGTCACTTACCATATAAATTATAATGAAAACTGGATCATAAATCCTTAGCTTAAGATTGACACTGGAAAACATATGAAAACTCAACTGGCATGAAATATACATGCTTCCAAATACATATGTGTGTTAAGATGATGGAGTACATAAAATACACAAATTAATATTAAGAGAACACTCATTTAGGTAAAAAGAATGCCCACTAAATCTAACTTCAAGACTTAATTTTTTGTAGGTAAAGAGATTTATGAATAAATAAGCCATCTAAATTCTAACAGTGAACAAAGCTTTCTAATTTTCAGATCTTTTGATATTCACTTTAAACTTTCTGACACAAATTCTTATATGTAGGAAAATGTTCTTATAAACTTCAAGCTTTTATTGAATGGAAAAATTTAGACATTACTCTCACCACTACGATTAAATGCCTAAAAAGATAAGACATTTTGCTTTAATGCCTTTCTTTCACTTTCTCATACACATTGTCAAGTAGTGAAGGATTCTGATTTAACAATAATACAATCGTGACTTGTATTAACACAACATCTAGGATCTAATGTTAACTTGGACACTTACTAATTAGCTCCAAATTTTGTGGATATTTATATTTCTCCTGGGTAAACTAATGAACTCCAGGAAAATGTCCTTAAGGAGCCTTTCAATTCTAATATCACTGTCTCAAAATGCTTTAATTTCTTCATCCTTTAATGTGGGCATAGGGTTATATTGTAGAGCTTTTCTCCTCAGAGAGTGAGTATTACCCTATTGCTTAACATGGACAAAATACCTTCATACATAGACTGGGCGTGTACAAACAAGAAGTAGTAGTTGGACAATGTTCTTAGCAGTTTGTACAGATAAAATGGAAATAGAGCAACTATGAACTCAAAAAGAATGTGCAAAGAAGACAAAGGCACAAAGTAGAATGTGCCAAGAAAAGCTAAAGTATAATTTCAAATAAGGTGCTCAGGTGTGAGGGTGTGTTCAAAGTACAGGTTCAGACAATGTAGTTGGATATCTTGGGCGGAAAACTGCTTTAAACTGTTCTGGGATAATTGTACAAGTAGAAGCCCCTAATTCTGATTCTAATCAGCCACAACATCATCAACTTACCAAGTGCAAAGTGAGAAAAAGAGGGCTGATCACAGTTAGTGTTGAAACAATGGCAATCACATAACTTTTCTTATAAGTGTTCATTTATTTTGGAGCATTTAAGTAGGGAAAAGCCAAGTAAATATTTTGCATGTACCTAAATTAAGTGGGACGTATTATATTGGTCTCTCTTTAACTTGGAAGTTATAGATTATGACTTTTTTACTATAACTTGGGACGATGACCTGCTGTCAGTTATTTTCTTCTCTTACCCTTTTTTTGCCCTTCCACTTACATAATTATTATTTAAAGAGACATAATTGAGCTTGCATGTCTAAATTCTTCCAAATTACCTGAACTACTTCATACTTCTGGCAGCCTCCTATATCTTTCTCAAGGGAAACATTTAGAAACTACCATTTTTATCCTACATGATATTGGATATCTTCCTGGCTAATTCCTGCAAGATATATATTAGACTCATCCTATATCTCAACATTTGTACCACCATAAAATACTATCTTACTTAGAAATCATGATATTAGTATATCTGGTGAGGTAGCATCTGTCATTTTTGAATGGCCTTAAGTGATACTTACATGCAATCATGTTTTAAACCAATATGCCACTCAGTAGATGAATGAATTGACAAAATGTGGTTTATATATGTACGGAGTAATTCTATGCTTCCTATTCATAAGGAAATGGAAAAACTTGGAAAAATCCTACTAAAAAAATAAGCAAGACACAAAGAAACAAATTTCATGGTTTCCCTCATTTGTAATAACTAGGAAATATCTAAGATAGTCTTAGCAGATGAGCAGAATGAATCAATATCTATGTATAAATGTCCATATAAAATGATGCTGAACAAAATAAACTCCTAGATATGGAAAGAGAGGTCTTTCTTTGTGGATGTTGTTTTTAATGTACTATGTGATTCCTTTTTTCCTTTGTGTTATCCCATATGGTTTGTCCATTGTTGTACTTGGATTCAGTAGCCTGTGTATGGTATATACATTTATCTTCATTTGGCAAGGGAAGCAGAACAATAAAATGGCGAGACAAAGGACAAAAGGCAAACCAATGCAATAGCAATAGTCACAGGAAAATATGTTGAAAATTTACAATACAACTTGTGAGTGGTATTGGGGTGAAGGAAAAGTGTGAGCAAAATGAGGGAGGGGATAAAAATTTTGATATGTTATGTATTCAATACCTTACAATTACTGCAACCCCTTCTATATATCACCTTGACAATAAAATTAAGTTAAAAAATGAGCTACATAAAATATAATTTCACTGTATTAGTATAGTAAATATTAATCTATGTGTATTACCTTTAAAAAATGAACATTTTGGTTGCTAATTTGAATTACCTCTTTCTTTATCAGACATCAACTGGAATGTTATCAAACTATACAATATTTTCAGAATATACTTGCCATTATTTTGAAAAAAATATTATTTTAGTGTTGTCTCATACTAAAACAGAAAACAGTTCAATTCTATGGAAACTCTTAACTTTGAAAACTTACTAATTGTTAAGAGGAGAGAATATATCTGTTCCTCAAAATTCCTATAACTACTAACTACTCATTTTCAAATTCTGAACATCCCATACCAGAGACATTCAAAAGAGTACCTGTTTTTATTTTATTTAATTCTGCAGTAGATGCAGTTTTGAATGAGGCATTACATACTTAAAAGTCAACAGAAAAAATAGACACGTTCTTGTAGAGGATAATACTATGAAGTAACTATAATAATGAATTCCTTTTTTTTTTTTTTTGGTAAGTCGTGGGGCTTGAACTCTGGGCTTGGGCACTGTCCCTGCGCTCTGCAGCTCAAGATGAGCACTCTACCACTTGAGACACAGCGTCACTTCCAATAAAAATTCCGTAAGAGTAAACATTTGTTCATCAGAGTAAGCTATTATATCTATGACAATCAATCCCAAGATTTTATGCCGTAAAGTCATCCTAGCCCAACAGTTTCCAAATTATAAGGTGCACGTTAAAATTCCCTAAATTCACATCATGACTAGTTTATCACTATTGTGAAAAAAATACTACAGTTCTGCTAATGTGATGCCCTTCCTCTTGTGGAAAGAATACTACACTTAACTTTGTTACATCATTTTCCCCGCAATGGTATTCTTGAGATCAGAACACTTGCAAATAGTATTTATTTTTAATTTAATTTAATTTTTTATTTTACTATATATATTATCTATCATAGATATTCAGGAGATATGTATATCTTAATATTAAGATTTGAAGATTATGGTTGAAAGCCCACCCAGGCAGGAAAGTTCCTTGGATTCTTATCTCAAATAAACTCATAAGGAAAAGTCAGACTCAAGTGGCATTGATGTTCTAGTGGTAGAGCAGTAGCCTTAAGCAAATACAGGCTCAGGGACAGTGCCCAAGCCCAGAGGTTAAGCCCTAGGACAAACAAAACAACAAAAACAAAATTAAAAATCCTCAAACCTAGCATTTTTCTCATTGTATACAGAGGTACATAATTAAGGAAATTACTTCCTGTGTTATGTAAAGGTAGAAAAAAAAAAGATGTCACACAATTACTCCCTTCATACCATGTTACACCAAAGTCTCAAAAGATTGTGCTTTTTCTATATTTATAAATTAATATCATCAATTTGTTGACAATTTGTCTAGATTATTCACATTATCATTTTACTCATGAGCTGTTGGAATTATCTATTAACTAAGTTCTTATTGTACCTCACCTGAAAGACTACTCTAGTCAATTAGAATGCCAGAATAATTTGTGAAATTGTAAATTAAATCTTTTATTTGAAAAGCATTTTGTAGTATCCTATAGAATATTAAATTACAAACAAAAATTATCTATTTTAAATCTAAATTCTAATTTAGGCAAGTCTACAAATTCCTATAATAAATGAACTTTCCTATTTTTCCAGGCTTAAACTTTTGTAATTCTTCACCATTTCTTTGGAATCTAACAGAATGATGCTTACTTTTTCAAATTTTTGGTTGGGAATCATGAGCTCTTTTGAATCTAGAAATGTTATGTAATTAAGACAACATTTAAAACACAACTGAGGATTATATATGAGTTACATTTCTATGGGAAACTTGAGTTCTCAAAACATAATGACAAAATCAACCCAAATTTCCAACTGTGTTTTCCTTTCTTGTTTATTTTTTATTCCTTTCTTGGTTGGTTTTATTGAGG